>NC_041728.1:12810000-13027500 GCF_004115215.2 Ornithorhynchus anatinus | reverse complement strand
ACATCATTTATTTCCTTATCAGGCCAATTTCTTAATAAGTTAGGCAAGGGAAATGATTCTACTTGTTCTTAAAAACCTCGATCAAGTGAAAATCTTCTTTTTCTTTCATCTTATAAGCAGCTTATCATCAGTCCATTTAATAACCAAGCTTATCCCCCCTCCTTCATAGATCCCTGGATATTATTCCTGTAAATGGCAATTATTACCAGTTGTAATAATAATAATGCTACTAATAATCCTACATTGGTCAGGCACGTTACTAAGAACTGGGGAAGATACTATATATACAGATAGGAGTTAGTGCCTATCCCAGATGGGGCTCTCAATCTGAGCAGGTGGAGGGAGAAAATGGATTTTTATCTCCATTTTACAGATGAAAAAACTCAGGCCCAGAGAAGTTAAGTTACCTGCCCAGGGTTACACAGCAAGGCAAGTGGAATAGTCAGGATGAGAACCAGATCTCCTGTCTCCCAGACCCATGCCAGTTGTCCCTGTTTCTTCCCCTCCCTCCCCCACGGGCAGACACACATACCTCAGAATGGATAGCAATTGGGTCCGTTTGTCCCCCTTGTCTTTTTCCTTCATTGTCTTCTCTCAAGGATCAAGCTCACTTGGCAAGAGTTCAGTGGATAGAAATGAATGCATTTACTGATCCAGGAGTTTCCTGAATGCACCAGGATCATAGGTCTGAACCATTGCTGAACCCTAAAGCAACAGGGAGAAAGCAAACCTCCAGAAGGATGATATAACTAAAATCTTCACTGCACCATTATTAATGAGAAACACTTCAAAAGGTAAATTGTATTATGTATATAAATTTATTATATATAAATAATAAATACAGGGAGCTCCTCACAGTGATAGTGGTATTTGTTAAGCACTTTGTATGTTCTAAGCACCGAACTAAGCACTAATAATAATAATAATAATGATGGTGTTTGCTAAGCACTTACTATATGACAAGCTCTGTTCTAAGTGCTGGGGTCAATACAAGTTAATTAGGTTGGACATGGTCCCTGTCCTATATGGGGCTCACACTCTTAATCCCCAATTAACAGATGAGGTAAATGAGGTGCAGAGAAATTCAGTGATTTGCCCAAAGTTACAGAGCAGACATGTGTCAGAGCTGGGATTAGAACCCAGGTCCTTCGGACTCCTAGGCCCGTGCCCTATCCACTAAGCCAAGCTGCTTCTTAGTAAGTCACACTGCACTAGGATAGATATAAGACAATCAGTCCCTGTCCCTCATGGAACTCCATCTAAATAGGAGGAACAATACGTATCGAATCCCCATTTTACAGATGAGGAACCTCAAGCACCGAGAACTGAACTGACTTGCCCAAGATCACACAGGAGGACAGTGGCAATCCATCAGTCACTCATATTTATCGAACACGACTGTGGGCAGAGCACTGGACTGGGAGAGTACAACATAACAGAGGCAGAACCAAGACAAGAATCTAGGCCCTCTGACTCACTGGCCCATGCTTTTTCCACATGGCTATGTTAAGAGGATATCATATAGTTAGCATTTATCCATGCCATTCATTCTCGCTACCATATTCTTGGCACCAGCAGATTACAACTGTGGCCTCTCACTCCACTGGGCTTCTATATTATGTCACCAAGAATCCCAGCCATCCTCACTCATAACAGGCACTGCACTGGCAGGGGGGACACGAGCATTGGCCATAAGTAGTCGCCACGTAATTTAAAACACTGCAAAGGCTGTGGAAACCCTGGTTTCAGCTGAAACTGTTAGACATTGAACCTCAAGGAGCATGAAACTAAGCTTCTTTAGTCACGGGACCCTACTAGTCTTTTTGTTCTTAATTTTTGTATTTAACTTATTCCTCACCTTTCTTGCTAGTTTGTGTTTCTATCTTTCCCTATCGTGTCTGTCGTCAGTGTCCTCTCCTTCTCATTCTTTGACCAAGCCCCTGGAGATCTGGAACTGTGCCTAATTTTTACCTGTTTACTTTTTTTCCTAGCACTTGATACAGTGCTTTATGCTCAGTAAATGCTTGAAAAATAATATTACCACTACTGTGTCAAGCCATAGAAGAAAACACCCACCATTCAATTATGAAAAATATTGCCCACAGTTCAAGTCATTTATTTTCTTACACATGGAAGTACTTTTTGCATATGTCTCCATTATTTCTAAATCTATACCCTTTTTCATGCATTACTGTCTTGATCTCCATGTGCTCAGGATCACACCTGGAAAGTTTCCAGTACTCTACCAGTCACGACTACCGGAAGGAGAGTCAAGCAGAGGCCTACCCATTCTATTCCTAGCTTGGGCAGTGGCTAGTGAGTGGAAGGCATTCTGCTACAAGTTAAAACTCCCCTGTGCTGGGCAGCAGCAGCATAGGAGAGGGTCGAGGGCAGAGACTCGTTTACTGCATGAAAGGAGGAAATGGTAAACCACTTCCATATTTTTACCAAGAAAACTCTATGGATATGCTTCCAGAATGATTGCAGATGGAAATGGGGGGTTCTGGGAGAGATGTGTCTGTGGCGCAGCTATGGGTCGGACATGACTCGACAGCATAAGGCAACAACAACAATTGCCTTGATCACTCCTAAAGCAGGCAGATAATGTGGTCACAATTATATAACAGAGAAATGGATGATCCCAGTTCTTGTCTTTTTTTCAAATCACTAGGCAGGCATTTAAGGAAAAAGTCTCCAGGTCACACAGTCAGGTACAATTTAATACCTTAAAGTTTTAGATTTCCAAAGAGCACTCTGGTGTCCCAAGAGTGTTGATGCCTAATTTATGACTCAATTGTGTAGGAGACATTTGAAGAATTTAGCTCAATGGGTACCTTTATTTACCTTATCAATGTACTGATGGTTTTTTTTTTCCCCACTTGTCACAAATAAAATTGCAGTGCCAAATAAATAGCTCTATTTTACCTGGAGCTTTTCATTTCAATTTAAGCTCTGATTGGGAGCCTTAGGAAAAACTTTAAACAGTTCTGAATCTCTTCCAGCATGAACGAAACTACAGATCATGTGTATACAGTGAATGATGGTAATTACAGTGAAGGGTCTAGGGTATTATTTATTTCTAACTAACAGACAGCACCTGACAGTCTTTGTATATCAAGTTGTTATTAAAATCCTGTGTCTAGATGCTAAGCTAACTTACTTTACAACTAATCTTCTCTTACAACTAATCATGAAGTGTATATAAAGTTTGGTAAGTAAATTCATCTAATTTGACAAGGGACATATTAAAATGAAAGAATTTATGTCATAAAATACACTCTAGCAGCTTGTTTTCATGATTGTCAAATGTAATTTCATAAATACATTGCCATAAACATCTTTTGAGTAACTTCAAGTTTGTGTTAAGGCAGGATTTATAGAAGAATACATTATTCAATACTTATAAAATATGCTTTGGGAGGAAAAAACAATTCTTTCACTTGTCACTCTGAGATGACAATGAGAAAATACAGGAGTTATCAGACATGAAAGACTCACAAACATTTTCCTGTGAAGTGAATGGATATTCTGACTTTATTTTTCTTCAATAGAGTTGGTAGCTGGACTGAAAGTGAAACTTGGGTTCTTCTCTGATGATTCTTAAAGGATTTTATTGTTCCGTTTCTGAAAATACCAAATTTGACATATATCAAGGATCGAGAAAAAGACAGAAAACCATTTGATGGCCTCAATTATACCAAACTCTCTTTCTTTTTTGTTATTGGAAAAGGCAAATAATTTCACCCAGTCTCACAACTAGAACTTGGCGAAATAGAATTTGTTGAGATGGGGTGTAACCCTGCCTGCAGCAAAGAATGACGATCAAATGTGAGAAGGCATTTTTGAAGTGATATTTTGTCTTGTGAAGGATGACATCCTATTTTCTTCCGTCAGAGTTCCTGCTTCACCAAGCTACTTTCTAATTTTTTTTCTCCATCTCTGGCTACTCACCTGAATAGTGATAGAGTCCCTTTACCCACACCCAGGAATAAGCATATGAAATTATATTTGCGTTCCAGGTTCCAACCATCCCACAGTACAGCCACTCCAGGATGCAATCTATGTTACTTGATGCTTTAACCCACACATATGACTAAGCATCTGTGGTGCTCTGGCCTGGTGTTTTAGGAAAGTAAATATCTTGATGATGTTGTTTTGTTTTTGTTTTGTTGTGTTTTGCTTTGTTGTCTGTCTCCCCTGTTTAGACTGTGAACCCGTCGCTGGGCAGGGATTGTCTCTATCTGTTGCCGAATTGTACATTCCAAGAGCTTAGTACAGTGCTGTGCACATAGTAAATGCTCAATAAATACTATTGAATGAATTGAAAATGAATGGATCCTGGAGAGATTTCTGCCCACAGCTTAGGTCAGATTTTCAAGGCACTGAAAAACTTCCTGAGCAGAAAAATGAAGAAATTGTTGAACAGGGTAAGCAACTTAATTTCAAAATGGATGAGGAAGACTCTGATGAGTTAATTTTCTCTCATTCAGCAGACCAATTGACCAACAAAGACCTCATCAAACTTAAATGATCCATCAGTGGTATTTATGAGGTCTTACCTCTCTGGCCGGTCATTCTCGGTCTCCTTCGCTGGCGCCTCCTCCCCCTCCCATCCTTTAACTGTTGGAGTTCCTCAAGGGTCAGTTCTTGGCCCTCTTCTGTTCTCCATTTACACTCATTCCCTGGGTGAACTCATTCGCTCTCACGGCTTTGACTACCATCTCTACGCAGATGACACGCAGATCTACATCTCCGCCCCTGTCCTCTCCCCCTCCCTTCAGGCTCGCATCTCCTCCTGCCTCCGGGACGTCTCCACCTGGATGTCGGCCCGCCACCTAAAACTCAACATGAGCAAGACTGAGCTCCTCATCTTCCCTCCCAAACCCGGTCCTCTCCCAGACTTCTCTATCACCGTGGATGGCACGACCATCCTTCCCGTCTCTCAGGCTCGCAATCTCGGTGTCATCCTTGACTCGTCTCTCTCGTTCACCCCACACATCCTATCCGTTACCAAGACCTGCCGGTTTCACCTCTACAGTATCGCCAAGATCCGCCCTTTCCTCTCCACCCAAACGGCTACCTTACTATTACGGGCTCTCGTTATATCCCGGCTAGACTACTGTGTCACCCTTCTCTCTTACCTCCCTTCCTCCTCTCTCGCCCCGCTCCAGTCTTTTCTTCACTCCACTGCCCGGCTCATCTTCCTGCAGAAACGATCTGGGCATGTCACTCCCCTTCTTAAACAACTCCAGTGGTTGCCTATCAACCTCCACTCCAAACAAAAACTCCTCACTCTAGGCTTCAAGGCTCTATATCACCTTGCCCCTTCCTACCTCTCCTCCCTTCTCTCTTTCTACCACCCACCCCGCACGCTCCGCTCCTCTGCCGCCCACCTCCTCACCGTCCCTCGGTCTCGCCTATCCCGCCGTCGACCCCTGGGCCACGTCCTCCCGTGGTCCTGGAACGCCCTCCCTCCTCACCTCTGCCAAACTGATTCTCTTCCCCTCTTCAAAACCCTACTTAAAACTCACCTCCTCCAAGAGGCCTTCCCAGACTGAGCTCCTCTTCTCCCTCTACTCCCTCTGCCACCCCCCCTTTACCTCTCCGCAGCTAAACCCTCTTTTTCCCCTTTTCCCTCTGCTCCTCCACCTCTCCCTTCCCATCCCCACAGCACTGTACTCGTCCGCCCAACTGTATATATTTCCATTACCCTATTTATTTGGTTAATGAATTGTACATCGCCTTGATTCTATTTAGTTGCCATTGTTTTTACGAGATGTTCTTCCCCTTGACTCTATTTATTGCCATTGTTCTCATCTGTCCGTCTCCCCCGATTAGACTGTAAGCCCGTCAAACGGCAGGGACTGTCTCTATCTGTTGCCGACTTGTTCATCCCAAGCGCTTAGTACAGTGCTCTGCACATAGTAAGCGCTCAATAAATACTATTGAATGAATGAATGAATTTATGGAGCACTTACTATGTTCAGAGCACTGTTCTAATGGATTAGGAAACTACAAGATAATTGATTTGTTAGATGGGATCCCAGCCCACAAGGAGCTACAGGAGGAATTTACAGTTTACAGGAGGAGCTTAAGTCCATTATTAATAATCATAATGGTATTTGTTAAGTACTTACTATGTGCCAGGTACTTACTATGTGCCAGGCACTGTACTAAGCACTGGGGTGGATATAAACACATTGGGTTGGACATAGCCCCTTGTCCCACGTGGGGCTCACAATGTCAATCCTCATTTTACAGATGAGGTAACTGAGGCACAGAAAATTAAAGTGACTTGCCCAAGGTCACACAGCAGACAAGTGGTGGAGCCAAAGTTAGAACCCATGACCTTCTGTCTCCCAGGCCCATGCTCTATCCTCTATGCTTTGCTGCTTCTCTAGGTGTAGCAATGCAACATTCTGAAACAAACTGGAAAATTAGGGTTGGTCCATCACCAAGGAAAATCTTGGGATGAAAATGTCTTCATCAGTTTTCAAGGAAGCTAATGAACTTAGGAATTCAACTGAAGAAAGCACTACTAATGGAGATAGTTCCAAGGTATGAGGAGAAATTCCAGAGTTCACCTCCTAGAGTTTCTTAAAGAAAGCTGCATTGTTCAAACTTATTTGGAGAAATCTTTCACTAAAGCTGAAAGGCCTCCCCTCCCCCTCGAGTCAACAAAATAACTTTCTACTTTTGCAGGCTCCTGCAGAGTCCCATAATCAAATTACTACTCCTCATTTATTTAAAATTGGGATATTAATTTTGAATTACTTTAACATTAAACTGTAGGTTTAGTTTTATCATTTCAGAATGTAATGAATGCAGTCTTCTGATGAAATCATGAGATTTAAGGAAGGCATGATAGAATTGGTTGGACTGTTATTGGTTTCCCAGCCCCAATCATGCCCTCTCTCTTGTTCCTCTGAATCACTTTTACTGCTGGGGATTGAAATGGAACAAGCAAGTAGGTGTGCAGGGATCTAGGACATTGCCAAGTGTGCATGAGATTTTTTACGTGTGCAAACCATTTACTGCCAAAGTGACCACAGCAGATCGCTGATTGCTTGTCTTTAGTGCTGTGATCCAGTCGGTAGCTAGATAGGCTCGTAAGCCGCTGTGCTCCTCACGACCCACATTAATCAGTATTTTCAGGGTTCCTAATGGACCTGTCCACCTTGCAGAGAACCCTTTAGTGGTTCTTCGGTCAGAAACCTTCCCCTCTGATAGCAGAGCCTCATCAGCCCTTTTCCTACTTATGCAGCTGGGACAAGAACAAAGGTCTGCAGATTTCCAGAGTAGTGTCCTTTCCACTGGGCCAACAGCAAGAATCATTAAGGTTTATAACATGAAATGGAAATTTATATTAGTTTACAGAAATTCTAGAATGGATCCTAATTCATAACTTGCAAGTCTATGGGAAAAACTACCTCACTATAGAACCTTTCTTGTTAAAACCACATTTTTGAGGAAAATAACCGATCACATCATTGGATGTGCCTGTATACTATTCTTTCTACCAACATTTTTTTATGGTATTTGTTAAACACTTAACTGTGTGCCAAGCACTAAAGCCTGCAACAGATACATGCTAATCAGCTTGGAAACAGTCCATTGTCCCACACGGGGCTCACAGAATTAATCCTCATTTTTCAGATGAGGTAACTGAAGCATAGAGAAATTAAGTGACTTGCCCAAGGTCACACAGAATCACACAGCAGACAGGTGGAAGAGTCGGAATTAGGACCCGGCTTCTTCTGACTCCCAAGGCTCTTGCTCTATCCACCAGGATACACAGCTTCTTTACTTTGTCCATGATTTTAACTGAGGTGCTTAAACTGATATCTTCTTTCTTATTCTCTTAGGCATAGACAAAAGACTTTGGCCAAATTTTATCATGATATAATTGTGGTAAAGAAGAAGAGAATACTTAAACTGTGGAATTGGCTCTCAATTATTTAGGAATGATAATCTGATCTATGTTTCTTAGTTGTCCAGATGTAGTAGTATTAATTTTGAACTGCACCAGTATTCATTAGATATAAAACACTGAGATTTACTAATTCCTTGATGATATTTTGTTAGAGGTGTACATTTTCTTGATTCTATTTATTGTGATTAAGTTGTCTTGTTTTTGTCTGTCTGTCTCCCCCAGTTAGACTGTAGGCCCGTCGGTGGGCAAGGATTGTCTCTATCTGTTGCTGAATTGTACTTTCCAAGTGCTTAGTACAGTGCTCTGCACATAGTAAGCTCTCAATAAATACGATTGAATGAATGAAAGAATATGAATCATTAGGTTATGCCTATAGAGTGTCCAATTTTTAAATACCAAAATATTGAATCATTTCTTTTCTATAATAAATAAACAAAATAAGATTTTCCAGACCTTATATAGTGCATTTTGCAAAAAAAGAAAAGAAAAGGAAACAGTTCTCTCAGAAAAAGGAGGGGAGTGACTATAATATGAGGGCTGAAAAATACATTTGGGTCATCAGGACCTATTTTAATTTTCTCCATAAGAGAGGTGCTAGATCACTTTGGAACATACTAGGTGTTTTACAAAATTGTATTAAAAATCCTGCAACCTACTATATTCTTGTTTGACTTAAGAGTGCTGAGTGGTAAAACAAAATCACAAGAGGTATATGACGTACAGGCTCTAAAACAGCATTTTCCTATAAAAGCATGGAACCCTGCTGGCATATGTAATTTAATGTGCAGCATGCTTCCCCTAATTCAATCAGGTCTCTACATCCCTTCTTTTATATTCCAATTGGATTCCATGTGCTAAAGCCATCAAGATTTTCAGGATGAAATGAATGCTTGTATTAATCCTGCAATTTCCATTTAAAACACAGCATCGATTTGATTAATAAGGTTTGATGCTGAATAATTATATGGCAAATATGTAGGATATAGGAAAACCACAGATGTGACCACCAGTCAAAGCCTTATGGGAGAAGGGGGTCAGAGAAAAGCAATGGCCATGACTGAGGTGATGAATTCTTTGCCTTTCCTCTTATGCAATTAACAGGCAGGCCTTCTATTAATTTGCCACCCCGAGAGCCTTGACTGGTCAGATGTGTCAGGGTCAAGGGTCACAGGGGCAGACTAGAGGTCAACATCTTAGCATCACTGAAACTGGAATGGGAAAACTAAAGAAATCCAAATTAAATGGCTGAAACTATTCTCTGCAGTACTGAGGGGAGGGGGAAGGAACATCTCCTTAATGTTAAAATTGCTGTTTTAGAATAATAAAAATGTTCCCTGCACATTTAATTCAAAGTAATCAATCTAAGGTGCAGCTGTTGAGCATCCAATAAAAGAAAATCAATGTGGTCTCTACAAGGGAAGACAAACAATGCTGGCTTTTACTAAGGGGATTATAGGTTAACATTTATTCAGTGTATTGTAATCTGATGTCAAGTGGTATAAAATCAAGCCAACAATCCATTACCAACCGTTATAGGCTAGGTGCTGATCTCATGCAAATTGACTTTTCATACAACTTATTAAATCATTTCTGTGTTCTAGCTATGGAACATTTTTCTACAGCTGCTGAACTTCAATAAATTTCATTTCATGTCTTAGAGTAAAGCATATCAAAAAGACAAACATTTGTCATTTCAAAGCAAAGCATAACTTTTTCTGTGACTTTTTCATGCATTCAGTTATTAATTCATCAAATGGAAGACACACTGTTAATTTTTCCATTATTAAGTTAAGTGACATTGAAGGCTAACTAGTTATTCCAGAGGTTGCATAAAATGCTGATTCCAGATTTATTTATTTTTTTCAAATTCTTTCAAAAGATTTCTAGATAATATTTTCCTACACCATCAATTATAAATAGGGTTTAAGATAGATGGATTAACAGAATTCTCAAATTCCAATAGCCTTCATTGTCTTTATATATTATGCCTAAAATCAGACGTGCTTGATCAGGATTGATTTTAAAGGGTCCTGGATTACAATTGAATTGCACTGTGACTGCACATTGTTTCTAGGACCCAAGGATTTTCAGTTATATGGTAGCTTGGCACACACATCCTCCATCCTCACAATGCTTGCCAAGGTAAGAGAGATTAAAGATATGTTAGGATAGGGACCTGACCACCTCTTTCTGAAACACTTTGTCTCCTACCTATGACTTTATTGATTTGCATATAAAGTGATTGCTTATTTGCTAAAAGAGTAAGGTGGTAGGTAACAGATCATAACATATGAGAGAGTCTGAAAAGACCTACACACAACCACTAATCCACACTTTGTGGAATAGGAAAGCTAGTTCTTTGTGTTAACCGCTTATTTTTGACCAAACTCATAGTATCCTAAAGTCTCTGCTAAAAAGAGAGTAACTCATCTTCTAATTGCCATATGCGAGTTTACCAGCCCACTGCTCTTGTTTCTCAAGAGTTCCCTATGTAGACATATTATTATTACTGTTCTTCATTATACCTTTAAAATTAAGCTTTTATCTTCTGTGCTTGTATGTGTTGACTTTCAGTTAGTGTGTAGTGATGTCTGGAAATACTGCAATCTTCCTTCTTTTCCTGAGCCCCACCCAGTGAAGCTAGATTGCAATGGCATTGTCTAGATGCTGGTAAACTATGTTACAAAACTTCATTGTCCTTAATTCTGTTCTGCCATTTCCTGTTGAGTATGGTGATGTGGGAGTGAGGAGACACAGATTTTAATCTTGTTCTGCCACTTACTTTCTGTGTGACCTTGTGTGATTTATGTAACTTCTCTAAACCTCATGCTCCTCATCTGTAAAATAGAGATACAATACCTGTCCTCCCTCCCTCTTAGACAGTAAGCCCCATGTGAGAAAGGAACTGTGTCTGATTTGCTCATTCTATATCTATTCCGGCTTGGCATATAGTAAGTGCTTAACAAATACCAAAATTATTATTATTGATAAAATACCTCAAAAAGAGTAATATCCTTGTAGTTAGGTACAGGTTTCACAGCCTTATTAGTTATCACTAATTTTTGTTTCCTCAGTTTGATATGAAGACTAATGCCACATTATCATCTGTCTGCCAATGTTCCCTTAAGTTCCCACTAGATTGAAGAGTCCTTGAGGTCAGGATCATGTCTTCTCTTTTATACTCTTCTAAGAATTTAGTACAGTGCTCTTCATGGCATAATCAAAATGGATACAACTAATTGATTGTCATTTTGGACACCTTGATTCAATTTTCTACTTCTTTGTCTACCTATCTTTCATGGGAGAGAATACTGCTTAGATAGTAGATATCAGCAACTGCATTAATACTGTATTTTTAGTGAAAGAATCAGTTACCCTTATGTTTCCCAGGTGTAGATTGACCCTTAACCTTGAGTTTCTTCAGGCTTATTATCAGACCATAGTGGTGTGATGACTCTGCAGAACACTTCATAATCATTTGCATTTCTTCATATCTGTTTGTGTCTAGAACACAAAAATCAGCTTACTAAAGTTCCTGGATAACTTGTCTTAAAGGAATTTGATGATGCTAACCCCCTATGAGTTGGAAGAATTTTTCCAGTGGATTGTAAATATAGTTTGGCATCAGCTTCAGAGCCAGATGGATTCCATGAGAAGAATTATTGCCTAGTGGAAAGAGCCTGGGCCTGGGAGTTAGAGGTCCTGGGTCTAATGCCGGCTCCAACACTTGTCTTCTGTGTGATGTTGGGCAAGTCACTTAACTTCTCTGTACCTCAGCTACCTCATCTGTAAAATGGGGATTAAGACTGTGAGCCCCACATGGAACGTAGACTGAGTCCAACCTGATTAGCTCGTATCCATCCCAGCGTTTCGTAAAGTGACTGGCACATAGAAGCTTTAACAAATACCATTTATATATTTTTTAAAACTATGTCAAGCATTGAGACAGAGAATAAGCTGGATAGGATTTTCTATGGTTTTCCTTAGGATAGGGGAAGGTGTGCAGGAATGTGGGCTGGAATGTGTCTGTTTGCTGTTATATTGAACTCTCCCAAGTGCTTAGTACAGTGCTTTACACACAGTAAGGGCTCCAGAAATATGATTGAATTAATGAATGAATGACAGTGTTTCTTTAACTCTGCCTTGATTGCTGTTAACAATACACTGACTGTAAATTCTTTGAGGGCAAGGTACATATTTACTAGCTCTATTGTACTTACCCAAGAACGTTCTTCACAGAGTAAGTGCTCAAAATATATTCTTCATTTTGTGATTGACTGATCGATCAACCATACTATCATGAAGTCACCTATGGATCCCGGTGAACCACTTAGGACAAGAAATATGATTCTCCAGCCACAACATTCAGGTAATCATCCCTCATTGCAAACTCAAAAGGTTGACTTTGATTCTCTGTTTGCTCAATTTATTCATTTTGATCACACTAGTTGTAAATTATTTTTTTTGCCTTCCCCTGATGTTGTTTCTGGTTCGTAATTCCCAATATAAGAAGGCAATTTCCATATCTATATTCTACAGTTAATTCCTTTTCAGTATGGCTGTTTGGCCCTGTAGACGTAACCAATATCAATATTTTGCAATCCATATCAGGCAATAATACTATCTTGCGATTTTAAAATGTCAAAACATTTGTTTGCAATATAGACTTTTTCCAGGTGCTAATCTGTACAAATGTAAAGCTCTGTAACATTTGTCTATTCTAAACTTAATTCCTTGAGATTTATTGGCTCTAGTGACTGTTGTATTTATTTTAACAATAGCCATTCGTTACCTGATTACCAAAAAAAAAGGTAGCGATCTTTTGAAGTATCAGAAGAAGTTAGCAGTCTCTAATTTAACCAAATAGAAAATGGCTAGAGAACCTGTCAAAGTTAACATTATTTTTGAATCAGCCTTCCTTATTGTTAGGGTTGGGTCACTTTTATGTGTGAGGAAAAACATTACCACATGTTTGAAAATAGTGCTGATATTTTGCAGATTGTATTACATTGCAGCTCTGGGCTACTTCAAAACATTTCAGACTAACAGAGTAACATGTGGTTGAAGGGAAATTGAAATTGACACCATTTTTATTATAAAGGCTAAGTATAGTTTTACTACCCTTGCTCTAATAGAATGTTTTATCTGTAAATTAAAATATAAGATTGTGTATTTTACTCTGTGCCCTTAAATAAAACCTAAACTCCACTCTATCTGAGCAACTAACCAAAAGTAACTTTCTAAGTCTCTTTTCCTACCCACTTATTTCCTTAATCATTTCCAAACAAGAACCAATCACCTTTCTACCTTATCGTTCAGCGGACACCAGAGCTCTTTCTTATGACCTTTGTAGTCATTTATGTATTCTGAATAATAATGTTGCCTACTGCGATGCTGAAAATGGCCAACCCTGGCAAATGATTGCTCTTTAGAATTAAAATATGATCCTCAAATCAAATCAATTAGCCCACATATGACAATTTCTAGGCAGCTAAACAAAAAGCATGAGTTCCAACTCTGATTCTGACACAGATTCCCTCCAGTACCAAACAGGATCCCTTAATTTTTCCACTTCAGTCATGTTCTCCCCTCTCCCCCACCATGTAAAACTAAGCAATAACACGTAACTATCTCCACAGGACATTAGAAAGATTCATTAGTTGTTTTGCAGTCACTTCATACATGAAAAGTACTTCATCAGAAGCAAGAAATGATAATGCAAGGCAAGATAATATGCGGGTGTGTGGAGGTGGAGAAAAGGCTTCTTTTCATTTTTATTTGTAATGGATTAGCTTGCTTGATGGGATTCAAATAACATGATCTAAGCTCAAAGGCAGGAAGACTAAAGATATAAACTATGAGCTAACAGTAATGGGGAAAATAATCTCAAGCTAAAGGCAAAACCACTCCATTTTGTATACGATTCACGCATACCTCATATTAGACTTTAAGTACAAAAGAGAAAAGATTTCTGCAGCATAGAATACATGGCAATGAGAGACATTTTTAATGTTTTTTTACAGAGAAGACTATAAAAGATTGCCAACTGGGTACTGTAAAACTTCAGTAAAGGGTGTATTTTAGATAGATATAACTAGTTAAAGGTGATTGAACATCAAGGGTTGAGCAGTGCTGATTATACCTGCAGTCGCGAGACTTCAATTCATTATTGTAACAGAATGAAACAACATTGCTTCTGTTCAGAACATGGTTGTAGTATTGATTGGGTTTCTCAAAAGTCTTCTCTTAGGATGCAGAGTGCAGTCAAACATGCACAAACATCATTCAGATCCCCTGATTCTGTCATGTGCTTCTTGTACCACTCACTAAAGCAGCCTTAAGATACAGGAAAATGCCTCCTTGGTTGAAGGCAGACAAGGCTCTCTAAGCCTGACTCAAGGGGGTTATGTAGATGTGATGACCTTTCTTCCAGAGACCAGATTTTACACTCAAATTGTCATTAAAACTCTTTTTTCCCTAGAGGTCTCCAGTCAACTTATGTGCTTTCTCCATTAGGGTTAAAAGTCAGAGTGGCACCATGCCCATACTGCATACTAAATGGAATGGAACATAAATAAACTGTAGAGTGGTCTTTCCGAGAAAAATGGCCTTCAATGTCCCACAGCCCAGTTTTGCTGCTGATTATTAATCACTAGCTCAAAGAGCTTATTAAAAAATTCTGTTGGGAGCATATGTCATTACTCTATTATCATTATTATCTTTAATATTATTATTATTATTGTTGTACTTGAGTACAATACAACAGAGATTTTAGACTTATTTAAGTGCTTACTATGTGGCATGCATAGCACTAAACACTGGGGTGGTACAAGATAAATCAGATAAGACATAGTTCTTGCCCTACATGGAGCTCACAGTCTAATAATAACAAAAATAATAATGATGATAATTGTGGTATCTCTTAAGTGCTAAGTGCTAGGCACTGAACTAATCTCTAGGGTAGATCCAAGACAACTGGGTTGGACCCAGCCCATGCCCCACGTAGGGCTCAAAGTCTTAATCCCCATTTTACAAATGAGGAAACTGAGGCACAGAGTAGTTAAGTGACTTGCCCAAGGTCACACAGTAGAGAAATGACAGAGCCAGGATTAGAACCCAGGCTTTTTGACTCCTAACCCTGTGTTCTATCCACTAAGCCATTGCTGCAGTATAGATTGTGAGATACAGAAGGGTTTGTTCGGCTTCACAGCAAAGGTTGAGTTGCAGGCACTGCTGGCAGAGGTCACGGTCTTACAACCTGTTGTCATAGTGGTTGCGCTAGTGGAGAGTGTAGGTACTAAAACCAAATATCGCACATCTCCCAAACTCCAGACCAGAGAAAAGTAGAATTAATCACCTCCAAGAGGCCTTTCCTTTTTTTTTTTATGGTATTTGTTAAGTGCTTACTCTGGGTCCAACACTGTTCTAAGCTGTGGGGTAGGTACAAGTTAATTAGGTTGTACACAATCCTTGTCCCAGCATGGGGCTAACAGCCTAAGTAGGAGGGAAAACAGGTATCCCCATTCTACAGTTGAGGAAATGGAAACACGGAGAAGCCAAGTGACTGGCCCAAGGTCACAAAGAAAACAATCAGCTGAGCCGGAATTAGAGCTCAGGTCCTTCTAGCTTCCAGGCTTGTGCTCTCTCCACTAGGCCACACTGCTTCCCAGGCTAAATCCTCATCTCCCCTATCCACCCTCTCCTCTGCCTCAACCCTACCCTTGGCTATGTACCCTAAAGCACTTTGATATTCACCCCAGTCCCATAACACTTATGTAAAGGCCTGATACTCTGCTATCTGCAATTGATTTTAATAATGCCTCCTTCTGTAGACTGTAAACTCCTTATGAGCAGAGCTCACAGCTATGAACTTTGTTGTTCTCTACTTCCCAAGCACTTTCCAAGTACAGGGATCTTAGCATAGTAAACCCTCAATAAATACCATTGATTGCCTCGTTCATTAAAATAAAATAAATTCCCCATTTACTCTACATACAATGATAGAATTCACTGGATAATTACTCAGCCTAACAATTCTCTGTTAGGCTGAAAGAAGCAGTATGGCGTAGAGGATAGAACATGGGTCTGGGAGTCAGAAGGTCATGGGTCCTAATCCCGCCTCTGCCCCTTGTCTGCTGTGTGGCCTTACTTCATTTCTCTGTGCCTCAGTTTCCTCATCTGTAAAACAGTGATTGAGACTGTACGCTCCAAGTGGGACAGGGACTGCATCCAATGCAATTTGCTTGTATCCACCCCAGAGCTTAATACAGTGCCTGGCATATAGTAAACATTTAACAAATACCATTATTATTATTATCATTATTCTCTGTGTCCCGGTGAATTGCTTCAGATCAAATTAGTTTTGGGAAAGCAATCTCTTCTCAGGTCACAGGGTCCTACCCGAAGTACACCATTTAAAGTGAGCAAAACAAAGGAAAATTGGGTAGATAACGTTCGTCTTCTCCAAGGGAAACACTGAAAGTTATGCATTAGTAATCCCACCAAAAGCAGTTAGGAGCTTCATGAAGTCACAAAACTATTCAAGAACTGAATATAGATATGTATATGTTTATATATGTTTTGTTTTGTTCTGTTTTGTTCTCTGTCTCCCCCGTTTAGACTGTGAGCCCGTTATTGGGCAGGGATTGTCTCTATCTGTTGCCGACTTGTACATTCCAAGCACTTAGTACAGGGCTCTGCATATAGTAAGCGCTCCATAAATACGATTGAATGAATTAATGAATGAATATAGAGAAATTATGTATGGCGTTGCCAAGCCTACGTCTGGCTAAGTACTACTATGAGTATTACTATTACTATTGCTCCAGACTGTAAGGTTGCTATGGACAGGGAATATGTCTGCTAATTCTACTGTATTGTATTCTCCCTAGTGATTAGTACAGTGCTTCACACATAATAAACACTCAGTAAATAGCACTGATTGATTACTACTATTAATACTACTCCCCTCTCAGGATGACACCCAGAGAGTTTTCAGGACTCTACCAGTCACGAGTATAGGAGGGAGAGTCAAGCAGAGGCCTACCCATTCCATTCCTAGTTTGGGCCATAGCTAGTGAGTGGACGGCAATCTGATACAAGTCAAAACTCCCCTGTGCTGGACAGCAGCGGCATGGGAGAGAATCAAGGGCTGAGACTCGTTTATTGTGCGGAAGGAGGCAGTGGTAAACCACTTCCGGATTTTTACTAAGAAAACTCTATGGATCCACTACCAGAGCGATTGCAGATAGAAGTGGGGTGTTCTGGAAGAGATATGTCCATGGCGTCACTATGGGTAGGACACGACTCGACAGCATAAGAGAACTACTTCTACTACTGGTAGGCAGACTCGAAAACAGAAGGAGGCCTTTTAAGGATTGAACTTGGCCCAGTGGAAACAGCCCAGGACTGGGATTCAGGAAATCCAGTTTCTGATCAGGTCTGGGCAACTTTTTGGCTGTATCATCTTGGGCAAGTCAGTTGATTCCTCTGTGCCTCCATTTCCTCATGGGGGTTCAATAATAATAATAATAATAATGATGATGGCATTTGTTAAGCGCTTACTATGTGCAAAGCACTGTTCTAAGTGCTGGAGAGGGTACAAGGTGATCAGGTTGTCCCACGTGGGGCTCACAGTCTTAGTTACCTCATCTGTAAAATGGGGATTGAGTATTTTCTTAGGGCTTACTGTGTGCAGAGCACTGTACTGTGAGAATCATGTGGGACAGGGACTGTCTGATCTGATTGTATTGTAGCTACCTCAGCACATATAAGTGATTAGCAAATACCATAAATATTGTTATTTTTTTGAACCCATAAGTGCAGGAAGTAGTTTACATGCACAGTGCAAAAGAGTATGCTAGCCACTAATCAGTTTCTTCCAGCCAAACTCACAGGTGAGGTTACTATCTCACTGTGAGCGTTTCACCGACAAACAATTTAGAGGGAAGGCAGAGCTTTCCTGTGAACAATACAGTTTCATTGGAAAGGCCTCCATAAAGCAGTATGTGCTGGAAGAAGTTAGTAATCAGTTGATATTCCGCTGCTTGGAAAGAGTTCACATGCCACTTGCAAAGGAGCACATCTATCTGTCAGCAGAAAGTATTATAATAAAGCACGGGACTGGAAAGAGCAATCTTTCACAGTGGTTCAAAACAGGAAATTGTGAGTCTCCTGAATTTTTTTAAAGTTCAGCAGCAGAAGGGCCATCTGTGTGCTGACAGCAAACAGCCTGAGTAGAATTCTCACAGGTCCTCCATTTATTCCCTCATGGTATCATTAGGAAGGCAGTGTGGCCTAGTGGAAACAGTGCTGGACTGCAAGTCAGGAGATGCAGGTTCTAGTGCCAATTCTGCCGCTGACCTGCATGTGACCTTGGGCAAGTCACTTAACCTCTCTGGACTCCTGTTTCTTCTTCTGTAAAATGCTCTTCCCACCACTCAGGAGTGTCTGTCCCATGTGGGACAGGGATTGAGTACAACCAAATCATATAGAATCTCTCTTAGCATAGTACTTGAAATGCAGTAAGTGCTTAATAAATGTCAATTTTAAAAAAGAAAATAATTTAGGTCTTTGGGGAGATCACAACTCCTTCAGACTAAGTACACTGAGCCCTACTTGCCCAACATAGGCCCTAAAGCATTAAATGGTCTTTAGTGGTCTCCCTCAAAAGTGCCCACCTTATTACCAAATAATAATTCCAAGTACTAGAAAAATTGGAATCGGTTCTTCTGAGCAGTGCTTCCTTTGACACATGTAGACATAAGCACTTATTACAGTGCTCTGCACACAGTAAGCACTCAGTAAATGCAACTGAATGAATGAAGCCTCTTGTAAGAATGCTATAATTAAGTTCCAAAGGAAGTAACACTACTCTTTGCCATGGCTTTCTGAAAGCTTGAATAGTGAGAATCTATTCCTCACAGGCAATTGTGATTTAGCATTTATATGTACACTTGCATATATTTGTATATATTTATTGCTCTATTCATTTTATTAATGATGTGCATTTATCTTTGGTTTTATTTATCTATTTTGATGTTTACTGATGCCTGTCAACTTGTTTTGTTCTGTTGTCTGTCTCCCCCTTCTAGACTGTGAGCCCGTTGTTGGGTAGGGATTTTCCCTATCTGTTGCTGAACTGTACTTTCCAAGAGCTTAGTACAGTGCTCTGCACACAGTAAGCACTCAAAAAAAATGACTGAATGAATGAAGCCTCTTGTAAGAGTGCTATAGTTAAGTTCCAAAGGAAGTTACACTACCGTTTGCCATGGCTTTCTGAAAGCTTGAATAGTGAGAATCTATTCCTCACAAGCAATTGTGATTTAGCATTTATATATGCACTTGCATATATTTGTATATATTTATTGCTCTATTCATTTTATTAATGATGTGCATTTGTCTTGTGATTGTGATTGTGATTATGATTTAGCATTTATATATCTATATCTTTATAGACAGCTAGAGATATAGATAGTCCTTTGTAGATAGACCTCTTTCTGCAAATTTTCATTTATTCTTTGTCCAAAAGCATGGGATTCTCCCAATTAAGTAGGAAGTACAGACAACCTATTAAGGTAGGAGGCAGACCAAAGTTCGATACTTTCATCGGTGAGAATTAGACTTTGTGAGAATTTCCGGGTTTGCAGGACATCAAAAATATGACCCTCTGAGAATTTACTATGCTCAACCCTTAGATAAGAAAATACTGACTTCCAGGGAAGTTCTGGAATGATGATTCTGGCCTGAACAAATTATGTACAAAGAATTCTCATTGTCTTATTATGCTTAATTTGTTTTCCATTTTACTTTCTTTCAGTGATTTCAACCTTCTTTTTTGGTTTAGCTACTGAGAGGATGTTAATTAAAACCAGCAAAGCAGTTCTTGCATCAAACTAAAACTATAAGCCACTTGAAGTAGACTGTCACTATAGTCTTAGAAAAACAATATCAAAGGAATCTTTTTCATTTTGGGGGTTCTGTAATGCACCCCAGGGAAGTCCTTTCTCCCCATTCCTTTGTTAAACGGCTAGTCTGAAACTCAATTGAGTCATTATTATTCCTACAGTCATCTCAGCTCCAGTATATGGAGGCAAGTTCAAGTGTTGCAAAATGTTGATGATATTTCTCAGTGATTAGCAACTGTCCAATTAATGAACACATAATGAAAAACAGCACCATAGAGAGTGCTAAGTGCCCATTTGATGCTGACTGCCCTTCTAACCACTAAAAATTAACAGGAAATCAGCATAAGATGGTGGAGAGACAAGGCTGAAAGAACTTTCTATCAAACCTTGTGTGTGAGTGCCATTGAAACAGATACTCTAATTATATGGCAGGCTATTGACCCTGATCAATCAATAAATTGACCGTATTTACTGAGAGCTTATCATGTGCAGAACACTGTTCTCGGCACTTGAGAGATTACAATATAATAGAATTGGTAGACATATTCCCTGCTTACGAGGAGTTTACAGTCTAGAGGGATCATTCAAGAACACTTTGATTACTGGATTTGAGCAGCAAAATTTTGATCTCTGACATAGTAATTTGCATTAAAAATGTGGGGAGAAGAATAAACTAGCAGAAATGATGAAGCACCCTACACAGATTTGACACTTAATAAAAGCTGCTGATGAAGTGAACACGATAAAGGGAGAGTCCAAAAAGAAGAGAAATAATCGGAAGAGGAGAGAGTAGAAATGAGGAGGAAGGAGAAGAAAAAGAAAATGGAGAAGGAGGGGGAGAAGCAAGAGGAGTAGGTTGAGGAGAAGGGTGAGGAGAGAAAGGAAGAGAGGGAGAGAGGAAGAAGAGCAAACTATCATAATGAATCAGCATCTTCAAGTGACAAGTGAAGTACTAATAAAATATAATTTATAAAATGATTTATTCAGGGCTGTCTTTTCTGGCTGTCTCCATGGAGTATCCTGAGGATTCATGACATTAATTTGTGTTTGAAAGCATGTTTAAATCGTTGGTTGAGAAATATTACAGAAATGCAAAATGTTACGATTACCTCAGAGTTAAAATGTCAATCAAATATCAATGGAAAACTGTGCACTTTAAGTGCCCACAGTTTGGTGTAAAATGAGAAAGTTTCACACTGTCCTTAAAATTTTCAGTCACTTTTAATGTTCATTTGTTTCAGAGCAGTATGGCATTATTTCACCTAGACATTGGGAACTGCTCTTTATGAAGTACATACAAAGTATAACTATTTGTTCAATTTGTTGAATCAGTGCTTACTGGATGAACTTTGTGTACATGGAAAGTAAATTCAAAGGGGTTTTTTTTGTCTTTTAGGTTTGTCAGAATGAATAAATTCAAAAATGTAATGAAATCAACTTTATAATAAATATCATTACTGATTAAATAGTTGCATAAAATTTTCAATATCAAAATTACAATTACCCTTCACAAATATTCACAAACCCTTCACAAACCTTCACAAATTACCCAAAAGAAAACAACATAGTCAGCACCTCCATCTTCTCCTTACTGGCCCAAGGAGAAAAGTATAAATACATATTTGAAGAAAAGCTTCTGAGGTGCATTTCTCTTATTGGCAGAAATATTTCTGGCCTTGTTTACCAATGGGGCATTTGCAATACCATGTCCAAGTGCCATCTCTAAGAATGGACTGAAAAGAAGGTTCCGATAAGTTTTTTTTTAATCATTTGATGACTTAAAAATATCTTAGGCCAGCATAAACCCATCCCTCATCATAAGTATATTTCAAAAGAGAAAAAGTTATTCCTTTTATCAATTGAGGGAAAATGACTTCAAAATAATCTACCGCGAAACAAGATTTTTTAAAAATATATTTTCTTCACAACTATGAAAGAACACCAGGATTGAGGAGAAAAAGTATCGTCAGTGGCATTTACTGAGCACTTACTATTTGCAGAGTACTGTAGTAAGCACTTGGGAGAGTACAATATAACAAAGTAGGAAGAAAGAGTGTCAAACCACCCTAAGCAATGTTTAAAGAATATATTAGAAAATAAAATTGATTCAGAGTGCTGTATTTCAGATCAGTTAATATTTCTCAACTACATCAGATTTGGGAACCTCTCCAAGCTGCGTCATTAGATAGCCACCAAGACTGTGGGGACAGCAAGACTTGTTTGATGAAAATGACTCAGAGATTCAACTAAAACAGGAAATGCACCAACACCAGCACCCACCTTCTCACGATTGTAACAAAACAGAGACTTACAAAATTGGGACCTGAAGATCAAGGTATGAAGCATAAGTGACGAGTGGTGGAATGCCAAAACTGAAGAAATTCAGGGATATGCCGACTGCCATCAACCTAATGACTTTTATTTGTTCCTAAAGAAGCTTAATGGCCCCATAATAAATCCCCTCGGAAGCGTGAACAAGGAACAGGCACAGAGCGAATCCCACATGGGTGGCAAGAATACTCTAACTCCCAACCATACTTCCCACCATCAGATAGCAGAGTCACAGCGGCAGAGAAAAAAATCTATTTTTGAGGAAGCCATGTTAGCCATGAAACAAAGCAAAGCATGATCTGATGACATTCCTGCCAAAATCAACAATTGAAGGAGGAAACCTAATTTCCAAATATCCACTGAGATTTTCCTCAATGTAAGGTTTACCAAGGAAGGATGATGAAGGATGGTTATACACGTACATATGGGTGTGCATAAGCCTTTGTACATACATGATAAGTATTTGCACTTAAAGAGATTCAAAGACATTTACACTTGTAGATGAAGTCATATCTTAAAATATGTTGGAAACATTTGAGAATTCATTTGGATCTCCATCCTCTCTCAGATATCCCAGTTTTTAAAGATCTGCTACATAAAGTCTAGAAAGCAGGTGTGGCTGGATCCACTGTTGGATTTGGAGGAGGCAGCAATATGGTTTTAGAGAAGCAGCGTGGGTCAGTGGAAAGAGCCCGGGCTTGGGAGTCAGAGGTCATGGGTTCGAATCCCGGCTCTGCCTCATGTCAGCTGTGTGACTGTGGGCAAATCACAACTTCTCTGTGCCTCAGTTACCTCATCTGTAAAATGGGGATTAACTGTGAGCCTCACGTGGGACAACCTGATTACCCTGTGCTTAGAACAGTGCTCTGCACATCGTAAGCCCTTAACAAATACCAACATTATTATTATTATAACTAAAATAGGTGAAATTTTAGTGACATTTAGGTGACATTCTGATGACATTTTACTGGGTGACCAGCAGGGGGCGCAGAGTGTAATCTTGGACACGTGTCTAAATTATCTCTAGAAAAACCATGAAAGATCTGGGAAAATGTAGGAGAGAAAGCAGAGCGAAGGGACCCATTTAAATTCAGTTTTACAGACCTGGGGCCACACCCCAAACTCTTATCCAGTCTCTTGCTGGTAGATTTGAATGAGCCCTACCAGTTCCACTTTTTGTCAGCTGTGGGATTTGGGCGTCATTTACCTTCTCTGTGTCTCCATTCCCACATCTCTGAAATCATTCATTTAGTGATGATAGTTATGGAACACTTACTGTGTGCAGTGCACTCTACTAAGTGCTTGGGAGAGTACAATATAACAAAGTTGGTAGACTCGGTACCTGGCTCCAGCACGTGTCCGCTGTGTGACCTTGGGCAAGTCACTTAACTTCTTTGTGCCTCAGTTACCTCACCTCTAAAATGGGGAGCGAGACTATGAGCCCCAGGTGGGACAAGGACTGTGTCCAACCTAATTTGCTTATATCAACCCCAGCCCTTAGTAAAGTGCCTAGCACATAGTAAGTGCTTAACAAATACCATAATTAACACTGATTAGGATGCCTACTGTTTAGAGGGGGAAGAAACATTAAATTGCAGATATGTGTATAAGTGCTGAGCTGCTGAGGGTGGGGTGACTATCAGGTGCTTAAAGGTTACAGATCCAAGTACCTTGGCAACAGTGCTCGGCACACAATAAGCGCTTAATAATAATGTAATAATGTTGGTATTTGTTAAGCGCTTACCATGTGCCAAGCACTGTTCTAAGCACTGGGGTAGATACAGAGTAATCAGGTTGTCCCACGTGAGGCTCACAGTTAATCCCCATTTTACAGATGAGGTAACTGAGGCACAGAGAAGTTAAGTGACTTGCCCACAGTCACACAGCTGACAGGTGGCAGAGCCAGGAGTCGAACCCATGACCTCTGACTCCGAAGCCCAGGCTCTTTCCACTAAGCCACGCTGCTTCTGGCTTAACAAATACCATCATCATCAACACTAAAAAGAGAGGAAGTAGTGGGAAACAAAGGCTTAGTCGGGGAAGGCTTTCAGAAGAGATCTCTTTTTATTAAGGCTTTGAAGACAGGGAGAGTGGTGGTCTCTTGGTTACGAAGTGGGAGGAATTTCCAGCCAGAGGGAGGACGTGGGCAAGGAGTCAGTGGTGAAGCAGATGAGAACGAGGTACAGTGAGTAGGTTGGCATTAGAAGAGTGATGTGTGTTGGCTGCGTTGTAGTAGAAAAGTAGTGAGATAAGATGGGAGGAGGTGTGCTGATTGAGTGCTTTAAAACTGATGAAATTGGGGTGAAATACCAGTTCTCCCTTCCATTTAGATTGTGAGCCCTTTGGAACAGGGACTCTGTCTGGCCTGATTATCTTGTATCCAACCCAGTGATTACCGCCATAGTAAGTGCTTAACAAATGCCAAGATAACTATTATTATTGTTATTGTTATTATCATTTTTATTAGGCCTCATGGATTGAAAGCTGCAATGTGTACGTATGTCCTAATGCTAACTCAAGAACAGGTCAAAAAACAGAATGATGATGATGTTTTGGTTTCATTATATCTATTACAGCATAATAGCTCTCAGTTCATGGGTTTAGGCAACTTAAATCCTTCAGATATGCTACTTTTATTATACCTTTTATAAACATTAGGCTGTGGTTATTAGAGTTTTGAAGATTTTAATATATCAGCCCCACCTATAACTACTAACCCTTATTCCCTACCTAACACATAATTAAACATCTCCAGATCCCCATTAACCTGTTCCTTTGATCTCTGCTGTGATGATATGCAAAGCCATCCTATGAGGCCTCAGCCTTTTCTATTGGCTAGGATTTTTGATAGCTGTATGCAGAGTTCTGAGGAAGCCAAAGCTATTGAAGATTTTCTCAAGCTACGGGCAAATCCAGCTCAAAAGACCAATTTAAAAACATCGGACGTATCAAGTGAAGCGTCTTCATTAGGGTCTAAGGCCTAACAGAAAATACCAGTCCAGGGAAATTCTGAAGGTCTGTAGCTGACCTTTCTTTGGTTTTAATCACTGAAACTCTCGACAGCTTAATAAGTTGAAGGTGCTGGGTCACCGTCTAACTTAATAAGGCCCGTAGCAGAGCCTTGGCCACTTCTGATTGCTCCCATAAGTCTTAGCACATCTGGTACTCAGTCCTTGGGTGAGAAATGTTTTCCATAACTTTCCTCATGTTCACTACCCTGCATATAAATTGTTTTTATTAACCTAAGAATGATACAGCGCTGTATATTTGTGTGAGCTTTCGTGGTTTTCAGCCTTCCTTCTATAGAGAGATGATTGTTTTCTCCAAAACTGAATTAAACTCTGTTTATCATCGTAGTCTCCTTTTCTTTTTTCCTTCACTTATTCATCTGTGAATCACATGGGTCAAACTAACCTTCGGCTATGACATAAGATTAAAAACTAAACACTGAACTAAAACACAGAGAGGGACACCGTGATATGCCATTCTTTACTGAATTTACTGAAATTTCTTACTGAAATTACTGATTTCAACTCTAATTAAGAGAGTTTACATAAAAACTCCTATCTCCATGAAACTGGGTTGGGGGGAGGGGGAGAAAGGGGCAGGGAGAGAGAGAAAGAGAGAGAGTGTGTTTTGGTGTGTGTGTGTTTAAGACAGCTGGTACATTCCAGGGGCCAGGATAATAAACAGATTGATAGAAAATTCATTCTGCTTTATCTTAACAGGTTCTAAAAATCTAATGAAACTCACATTTCCACTTATCTCTGTGTTTTCCCACATGGATAATACCAGAAAGAAAGTTAATCCAGATGGATAAAATTCCAGTTTTATATCACCGGACTGCATACCCTTCTCTTAATACTCACTAGGGACAACCCACCAGTCAGTGCCTTGATAATGATGTAAACACCATTGAGTAGCTTCAGAAAGGGATTGTGCAGAAAGGCAAAGGTCTCCTGTATCTTTATTAAGACAAAGTAGGAAGAGCCAACCCTTTATCTCCAGGCTTTCCAGTTTTCCCAGTTTATACTGGAAAGCACAGCACCTTCTTGAGAGCCATAACAATTACCTACCGAAGACTGTCATCTTCCATTCCTTTCTTGCTTACCCGTTGAAAGAAACAAGGCTTTGGAGCACCTTTCTCTAATGTTTAAAAAAACTCACCAGGAACATTTCACTCTAATCTAAACTCACCCACCTAAATTGCTCGAAGATATCTCATATACACTAAGCTACTCAGGTAGTTTTAAGGATTCATCTTTTTTAAGTAAGAGATAGTAAAGCCACTACAGACTACAGGTGCATCTGGTTTGGGCCGAGTCAGCAATTTTTAAAGAAAAGAAAAATTCAACCTCTTTTTGAATCAGACTCTATGCTGCTGTCTATAAACACTTCGGGAGATGATTTTCTTTGCTGTTTATATGGCTAATAGTCACTGCATTACTGGTCCAGTACCTTTCTTTGAATCCTTTATTTTGCTATAGCAAAAGAAAAAGCAAGAAAATCAGCAAAAAGAAAGGGTTTATTGTTTCAGTAATGTCAGGTTTTCCTTGCAAATTATCTAGTTGTCATGGCATAACTTAATAGATGGATCCTATGTTTCTGTTGGACATCTGATACAGACACAAGATTAAGGTGTTGGAATAACCAATTGTGTCCATGTGGGGCCAAGCTGTTCAAAGCTGGGAGGGCAGGGAACTGCTTCCAGACATCCAGGAGTGTGGCAAGGACTGAGTAGAAGACTGCAAAGTTGGTGGGCTTGGGAGGGTTGTTGGAGTCAAGTCCCAGACAAATAACTAGGGAATTTGGAAAGAGGCTATAGTCTGGACCCTACCACCCTGATATGCTGTTTCTCGCTCTTAACTGTAAACTCTTGTGGGAAGGGAATGTGTCTACCAAATCTGTTATATTACTTTTTCCCAAGAACTTAGTAGGTGCTCTGGACACAGTTGTACTCAATAAATATGACTGATTGATTAATTGACACTGATTGGACATTAGAGGAGAGAGAATCAATAAGCACACTGATTGCAAGCCACTACTAGGGCTGAATGTTGTACAGCCCAGTGTATTAAATTTGTAGAACAGTGCTTTGCACATAGTAAGTGTTTAATAAATGCCATCATCATCATTTGTAGCAAAGCATTGTTTCACTTACTGCTGCTGCTGCTTCTGGTTATTTTTTTCTTCTGGTTGGAGGGTGTGGGATACTTATTAGATACTAAGCAGTGTTCTAGGCACTGGGTTAGGTATAAAATAACAGATCAGACAGAGTTCCTATCCTCACAGGGCTTACAGTCTAGGGGGGTGGGGGAATAGGCAGACTTTGGATCTCCATTGTATATAAGCACAGAGAAGTCAAGTGCCTTGCCCAAGGTCACTTAGAGCAGATGAGATGTCGAGCCAAGATTAGAACTCAGCTCTCCTGACTCCCGGTCCTGTGTTTTAACCACCAAGTAACACTGTTTCTCAAAATCAAGCTGTAGATGATTTTGACATGCCAGGAGTAAGAGAAACTAAGTCAGCAAACACACTCCTTCCAACAAATCCTAGGATTAAACAAATAGGATGTATTTTTCCCATATTGTATGTGCTTTTCAAATTACCAAGATCATATTTCAGACAGAGATTTTCCTGCCTTCATCCCATTAAGCTGGCAATCTTACCTCACAGCAGGGGAGTTCCAAGCCTGATTCATGTGTTCTCTCCTTTTGGGAGACTCAGTGACTTCCCAAAATGACCCAAATGACCCAAATCATTTCCTTCTCCTCCAGCTCAGTTTCTTTCAAGGCAGAATTGGGCAGCAAAGCAGTGTACCTTATGGAATAGTTGTAAAGAAAGCTCAATAAAATTTTGTACCTGCAAATATTTCATTAATGGAAAATATCAATGCATATTTTCTCAATCCCAAACTACTTCTTGAAAAAGTTGGGTTCCTTTAGAAAATTTATGGGCTCTTTCAAAGCACCAGGTTACTCCTGAGAAAATGTGTGTTTTGATAAAACAAACTACTGGTCGAGGATTGCCTCTGTGATCAACCAATTTTCTTCCCTCCTCCTCCTTAGTTGGGAAGTAGTGGTGAAGGATTTTGACATGGTTAGAAACTGTCCCTTTCTACTTGTTTTTCCCCATTCTCTTTCCTACTGTTTCTCCCTCCTGTTTCCAGATGAAGGTTGAAAGCAGCATGGCCTGGTGGGAAGCAGAGTGGCCTAGTGGAGAGACCATGGGCCGGGGAGTCAGAAGACCTGGATTCCATCCTGGCTCCACCACATTCCTAATGTGTGACCTTGGGTATGTCATTTAGCTTCTCTGAGCTTCAGTTACCTCATCTATTGGACATGGACTGTGGCCAACCTAATTAGATGGTATCTACCTCAGAAGCAGCATGGTCTAGGGGAGAAAGCATGGGCCTGTGAATCAGAAGGTCATAGGTTCTAACCTAAGCTCTGCCACTTGTCTGCTGTGTGACTTTGGGCAAATCACTTCACTTCTCTGTGCCACAGTTACCTCATCTATAAAATGGGGATTAAGACTGTCAGCCTGATATGGGACAGGAACTGTGCCCAACCCGATTTGCTTGAGTTCTCCCCCAGTGCTTAGTACGGTGCTTGACACATAGTAAATGCTTAACAAATACCACAATTAATAAATAGCACAATTATTATTATTATTAGAGCTTAGTACAGTGCCTGGTATTTAACATATACCATTCAAAACAGAGCCAGAGGGTACAGAGAAGAGAAGATTCCAGCACTGGCAAAACTTGCTTTCCACCCACTGGATTCATTCACATGTGTTTTCCATGAGCTAAGCAGTGGAGTAGATACAGAATAATCAGATTGGACACAGTCCCTGTCCCGCATGAAGCTTGCAACCTATGAGGTAGGGAGAGCCCCATTCTTCAGGTGAGGAATCTGGGGAACAAGGATATGACTTTCCCAAGGTCACACAGTCAACCAAAGGCAGAGTTCAACATGAACCCATATCTCCTTATCCCTTGCTCATTCCACTAGGTGATGCTGCTTCTCTCTGAAAGTGCTCGAGCTTAGGGAATCTTTAATACTCATTCCCCCTTTTGGTGGCCTTAAAGAGACAGTTCAACGTTCAGTGGCACCTAGC
Organism: Ornithorhynchus anatinus; assembly: GCF_004115215.2. Lineage (NCBI taxonomy): Eukaryota > Metazoa > Chordata > Mammalia > Monotremata > Ornithorhynchidae > Ornithorhynchus > Ornithorhynchus anatinus. The sequence goes on along the minus strand of NC_041728.1, from coordinate 12,998,208 downwards.
ATCCTTTTAGGAATAAGCTCATGTCTGGGGAGGATTTAGCTAACCCAAAGAATTTCTATTCAGAGGAGAATCTATCTTCATCCTCTCCAGCTCATTTCCTCCTCTGCTTCCTCTTCCTGACCAATTATCTCCTGCTCCTGAGGAATCCCAGGGGTCCAGTGAAAGCCATAACTATCCCATCCACATCCTTTCAAAGATTTGGTGATCTGGTAGACTACATGGATCATGTAAAATGAAACCAAGGTGACCTTCCACTAATCTGTAAATTCCTCCTAGACTGTAAATTCCTTGAGAACAAAGATTGTGTCTATTTACTCTATTGTACTCTCCCAGCTACTTCTCACAGAGTAAGCATCGATACAGAAAACTGATGCACTGATTGACCTGAATTTTAATCCTGGCTTTGCCATTTAACTGCTGAATGACCTAGGGCAAGTCACTCAACTTCTCTATGCTTCAAGTTTCTTCATTTGTAAAATTGTAGATTATCCTCTCAAAGTCACACCTGCAGAGTTTCCTGTTTTCTACCAGTGTTGACTATAGGAGGGTGAGTCAAGCAGAGGCATACCCATTCCTTTCCTAGCTTGGGCAGTGACTAACGAGTGGAAGGCAATCTCCTGCAAGTCAAATCTCACCCATGCTGGGCAACAGCGGCATGGGATAGAGTCGAGGGCAGAGTCTCAGGTTTACTGTGCGGAAGGAGGCAATGGTAAACCACTTCCTTATTTTTAGCAAGAAAACTCTAGGGATACACTACCAGAATGATTGCAGGTGGAGGTGGGACATTCTGGGAGAGATGTGTCCATGATGTCGTTATGGGATGGAGATGACTCGACGGCATAACATAAGACAAAATTGTGAGTACCTGTTCTCCCTCCCCTTTAAACTGTAAGTCCCAAGTGAAAAAGGGACTGTGTCCCACCTGCTTATATCCCAGTGATTAGTATTGCATCTGGCATATAGTAAGTGTTAAACAGTTTTATTAGTAGTAGAAGTAATAATAATAACATCCAGTTTTGATCCAATTGAATAGATTTGAAAGCTCTGGTTAGCCTGGTTAAAGGCTTACTCAATTAGCTCTGAAGAGTCTTTCATTGCTGTTAAAAATCTACAGAATTGAGAGACTTAGAAATATCGGAGAGCTCACTCGGTCATGCAGCATTTCTCCATGAATTTAACGTAACTTTAACCTGGAGGCTTCTCTTCCCAACAACAGCTGCACTCCAAATTTTTTAGTGAGGGGTGTTAGGCTGGAGAATCTCTTCCGTGCAGCTGGAGATAGTAGATAGGTCTGAGTGGCTGGAGTACAAAGGGGAAAATGAGTTGTTTAAAAAAGCATTACATGGCCTCGTGCCATGGGAGAACTCTCCTCAAGGCTCTTGTGTGTTTGTCCTTCTGGGTTTTATCAAATAGTTCATGCCATTATCACCCACCCATTCTGCTTAACTGGGTGGTCGGCATGGCCGCCGGCTGTAGCTAGCCAATCAAGATGTCATTTCCTGAGCAGTTCTGTTGCCTAAGTTCCAACTCCCTGGAGATTTGCGGCATTGTTCTCCTGACTGGCTGATCTTTGCCAAATGTGTGGGTGGCTAACCTACCCACCTACTGAAGACATTACTGAAATCCCAGAGAGGATTCTGGGGGCCAGATCAGCTTAATTCTAAGGAGGAGGAAGCTACCACTCATATTCCTGAGAGGAGACAATAATAATAAATAATAATTGTAGTATTTGTTAAGCGCATATTATGTGGTCAAAATACTGTGCTAAGATCTGAGATCAACCCAAGATAATCAGAATGGACCCAATCCCTAACCCACCTGGGGCTCACAGGAGGAAGGAGAACAGGTGGGGGTTTTTATGGTATTTGTTAAGAGCTTACTGTGTGATCGGCATTGTCCTAAAACCTGGGGTAGATACAAGTTAATCAGGTTGGACACAGTCCATGTCCCATCCGGGGATCACAGTTTTAATCTCCTTTTTACAGATAAGGTAACTGAGTCAACGAGAAGTGAAGTGATTTGCCCAAGGTCACACAGCAGACAAGTGGTAGAGCCGGAACTAGAACCCAGGTCCCTTTTATTCCCAGGCCAGTGCTCTACCCACTAGGCCAGGCTGTTTCCCCACTTTATAAAGGGGGAATTTTTAATCCCCACTTAGTAAATGAGGAAATTGAGCCACAGAGAAGGTAATGATTTGCCCAAGGTCACATGGAAGGCAAGGGATGGAGCCAGAATTAGAGTCTCAGACTTCTCCAAACTCATTTCTAGAAGATGCCAAGTTTTATTTTTTCTACTTTTGGCTCAATACTCCAGTCAGGGTTCCTTAATCTCAAAGAAATTTTTGGACAGGAATTCCCAGACATTTGAGTTACTAAAATGAGCGGGCCTTAGGTTGAAAAGGAGAACAGAAAAGAAAGGTAAGAGATATACCACAAGTGGGTGAAATGAAATATTTCAGGTTATAGATTTTCAAAATTAAATTCAGTTTGCATCAGCAAGGAACTCCTGCCTAGAATAGGTTCTCTAAACCCTTTGAAGCAGGGATCATATCTACTAACACCCAAGAGCTTAGAATAGTGTTCAGCACAGAGTAAGCCCTTGGTAAATACTTTGGATTGATTGACAGATGGATCAAATGGCTATATTACCTATAGCTTGCTCCCTCTTTGGGCTTGAAAGGAAGGCACAGCCTGCTTGTCTCAGATCTGATTAATTTGGAAGAGATTTTTCTAGCAAGAAATTATTTTAGCAATCTGATTCTGCTTGAGGAAAGTCTAACTTTGGGTATCTTGCCAGCATTAGCAGGAATTGACCCAAGCAAATAGCACCAGTGTTTTACAGCCATACACCAGTGGTACATTCTGACCCAGGAACTTTGACAACAGCAAACCTTCATGATCGGCAGGTGGCCAAGCCTCCCTACTCCTTTTTCTCCCCTGCCACCCATTTTGTCCATTCTTAGAGTCAAGGCAGCCAAGATGGGGGATTGGAAAAACCAGCAGAGTGATTACTATTCCCCAAACCAAGCTATACATATATAGGTGCAGGAAAACATCCTGTTATCCAGAACAAGAAAATCTCCTAATTCTTGGGTGCTGTATTCACACCGAGTCCAAGCCCAATCAGGATATATGAACAAGGAGATAGTCTTTCAGGGAAAGAAATCCCAGCTCATTCAGGCTCAATTTAATGCTTTCCTTTCTTCTTTACTACAAAAAATCCAGAGATTTTATTAGGAACATTTTGAGACATGTGGAACTCGAATTGTTTTAAGTAGATCTTCTCCAGACAGATTCAGTTATTGTCTAAATTGCTAAACCAAAATTAATTCTATCTTTAAGGGACTAATTTCCCCAAATTTAGATCACCATCACTTTTCTTGAGGGTATGACAGTAAAACACTTATCAAAATGTAATTATTTTAATCCTGAAATTTAACTGCAGTTTTGACCCAATCTTGGACTGGTCCAGGGGGTTCTTTTCTTGAGTTCAGTCTGCAAATAAACCCAGTTTATGGTTAAGATCTTTGTGCTCAGGGATACTAATCAATCAGAGCACTATATGAAGTTCTTGGAAGAATACAATAAATGCCTAAGACACAATGCCCACCCTTAAGGATTTCCCATCCAATGGTATTCTAATACTAGAAGTATTCATTTTTCACAATAATTTGAAGCGTTTAAAATAGATTTTGTGAGCAAGGTGGCTGAGGCACTTAAAAAAAATCAGGATTTATGTCTTGTTTGAAAATGAATACCCCAGAAAGTAGCTATTGCTAAGCAGGGGTGACACTACAAAATTTCAGCTCCATTTATGATGATATCACATCAAAGCAGTTTATCTCTAATCTGCTTTAGAAATTAGTTGTTGTCATATTATTTATACTGATTCCAAGTTTCTCTTCCTGCAACAGAAATGGGACAAATACACGAATTGACTACATCAAGTTGCAAATCTGAACACATCCCTTAATAATCTTTGCTCCTAAAGATATCATGAACAGGTCATGTTTTTTCTTTTAAAACTCCAAAATGATGGTGAATAAAATAGATCAACTCTCTGATAGAGACATAAATGCAATTCCAGACTGAGGTTTCCCAATATTATGAACAAGTAACAGAGACAACAAATAAGGGAAAACTTTCTCCAGAAGCTGATGAAGCTGTATGAAAAATAAGGGACAAAAATTTTCACATCATTGAGTTTGCTGCAAGTGGTTATTTGGGTCCTGGTAATGTGGCGGCGAAAATATGGGGCTAACCATCTTTAAAGACAAGCAATTGGGTGAGAGTTGGTGAAATTATGGGGTACATAGTTTTTATTTTATATATTCTTTCATACAACAAATCCACTGAAATAGGAAAGCTATGTATTACAAGATTTAATAAAATTATGTGAGGCTCAGTATAATACTGATTTTTTTAAATTTGCCACTCCCAAAGGCCTACTGAATGTGATTATACCTTGCAGTCACTTGGAAGAAAGAAATACATATATGGGTGCGGGAAACATCCTGTTATCCAGAACAAGAAAATCTCCTAATTCTTGGGTGTTGTCACCTGTCTGTTATATTCTATGCTTGTGACACCTAGCCTGGGAATGGTAAGATATTTTAAAGCCTTTAGACTTCAACTTGGACAATCAAATATTATTTTTAAATATAGCTACTCCATCGGCACAGGGGGGAAAAGAATTCAGTCACATTTTTAGAAGAGAATGAGCTGTTGAAATTGATGAGGGAAATGAAATGAAGAGTGGAGAGGAACAAGCAGTAGAAGATAATGAGCATAGCACTAAATACCCAAAGGTTCAAAAATGGAGAAAAAAGAATGATTTTTAAAACAATGGTACCAATAGCCTCTTTGGGTAATGGTAAAATCACAATCCATTCATAACTTGCTCTTCTGATTTATGATGTCACTATAAAATCCCTTGTTGGCATTATATCCTTGTAATTCACAGTTGCCTAGCACTTTTTCTATATGAACTACAATAACTCATTGTGTTGCCATTTTACATACACATAAACACACAGATTAGTGTGCATATGTATGTGCTGAGTCTGTAGTCAGTGGAAAGTGCACATTTTAGATACGTTGGATGTATAAAAGGCAAACTTACATAGACTAAACGTTCAGTGTTTGAGATCCTACTAAAGTACAGAACCAACCTTGTCATGAGCCATTCCATAAAGACATGGTACTGAAAAACCTGTCAATTCATTTCATTTTAAGCATCAAAAGATATTAAAGACATATTAGAAGTTACATAAATTCTCTGTGCCTCAGTTACCTCATCTGTAAAATAGGGCTTATGACTATGAGCCCCATACGATGGAGACTGTATCCAACCTGATCACCTTCTATTTACCCCAAGGCTTAAAACAGTGCCTGGAACATAGTAGGAGCTTAACAAATAGCATGGAAAAAAAATATAAGGGGTCAGTTTGGGAGTCATCACAGAAGGAAAAGACGTAAGGTCACAGAGATTAAGGGAGGATAAACATTCATTTCCACCAAGTATTACAATAAAAGGGTTAGAAATTAATAGGATTCAAAATCCTAAACTGCTGACAATGACAGCATTCTGCTGCTAGGAGGCCTGTGGTGAATTCCCTAATTTTCTATAGATCTCAGTACCACGAAGTACAATGAGCGGCATAACTCTCTGTAAACTCCTTGAGGGCAGGAAATGTGACTACCAACTCTATGATACTGTACTCTCCCAAGTACTTAGTATTGTGCTCTGCACACAGTAAATACTCAGTGAATATACTTGATTGATTGATAAGCAATTGGTAATTAACATTAAGAAACAGCAATGCCTAGTGGATAGAGCACAGGCCTGGGAGTCAGAAGGACCCGGTTTCTAATTCTGGCCCCACCCCTTGTCTGCTACATGACCTTCGGCAAATCACTTTGCTCTTCAGTTACCTGATCGGTAAAATGGGGATTGACACCGAGCTCCATTTGGGACATGGACTGTGCCTATCCTGATTAGCTTGTATCTACCCCAGAACTCAGTACAGTGTCCGGCACATGGGAAGTGTTTGACAAATACCATCAAAAAAACCCCACCACTTATCTAGGGCAAGGTGACATCATATATGTACATCAGTGCTGGGAGGGAAGTACCCTCCTAAATACCCAGTGTTTAGGAGGCACAGAAATGTTGAAGTGGAAGTTGGAGAGTGAGGGGCCTATAGGGTGGAGAGATGAGCGATTAATCAGAGCAGTGATCTGCCAGGTGTAAAGTGATACTAGAGTTCCAGGCAGGTGGGAGGGTGAGAGCTGGCAGTTGGCGGTTCAAGAGGTCGAGTAGGTTGGCTTGAGAGGAACAAAGCACTGAACTGTGAAAAAAGAGAGGATAAGTAGGAGGGAGAGAACTAAATAAGTGCCTTAAGGATAGCAGTGTGGAGTTTCTGCTTGATATAGAGAGGAATGGGCAACCACTGAAGGTTTTAAAGGAGTGGAAAGATGTGAGCGGAACTATGCTTTAGAAAAATGATCTGGGGAGCAGAGTGCAATATAGCCTGGGTAGGGGAGAAACTGAGGAGGATAATGGTCTTCCATAAGTGAAGACACTGAAAAATAATATCCTGTGCAATTGAAGAGTGATATTTACACTGCCATATTTCAGCTTAACTTTTGATTGTGGTCATTTTGGATGCTTTATATGCTTTCCTGAATACCATACTGAATACTATTTGGAAACTCCTTGTGCCTGTGCACCGAATAGGCCATGATATCTAGATTCTGCAGCACTGATGCTTTATGACAAGACAGGCTGCATGCTATTCAAGGGACTAAGTCATAAGTGCTACACTCCCTTTTCTTGGCCTTCATATTGAATGAAGACTAAGTGTTTGAATTTATTCCTGTTTATGATGCTTGCAAATAATTTTTAGGGGTTATACCCTTTTTCAATAGCATCAAATGAATAGAAACAGAGTAGTACCACTTTTAAAAAATGAACAAATATCTTCCATAATGTCTGCTAGAACTCTGCACACCATTGAGATCTTTATGGAAAAAAATATATCTATGGGAAAATACAGCTTTCCATTTTACTGGTATCATTTTCCATTTATGTGGTTTCTACCTGTGTAAGCGTTGAGCAGAAGAAGCTGAATTGAGCAGAAGAAGCTGAATAAGATTGATGTCATGGCTATGATGTACAAACCTCTACCTCTCCTAGGTTAACAAGGTCTCTGAATACAAACTGGCTTGATGGAGGGATTCTTCTTTGGAAGATCTAATGCAGCAGCAGAATTGTCAGAAAGCATGTTGGGCATGGGAAAACACCTTTTAACATCATGGCATATTCCATCTTAGAACTTGGAAACACAGAGAAGAAAATTTGTAACACACTGATAGTTCTCGAAAGTATCCAATTAGATTTGGGGTGAGAAGAACTCTATAATGTATTTAGTGGTGTACTTTTTAAATATTAGTAAATACATTAGCTAGTATACCATGACTTTTTTGTTTATAGCACTACTGCTTCTGTAATGTGTCTTGGCAGACAGGTTTTGCATAAAAATTGGAATTTTTTTCATCTCATTTTACTAACAAGTATTTCATTGAGGATGTTTGAAAACTGTCTTTTCTAGTTATCATCTCATCAGGACCTCATGGAGGTTGAGGATTTGGAAGAATTTTGACAAGGGAAAGAAAACCCAAAAGACCCCTTTGTTTTTTTCTGATACATATATTATATTACTTCTCTCAGCATCAGTACAACCATTCTCTCTACCCTACCCAATCTCCCACTGTTTCTTGCCAAGGTTTTGCTGTGTCACTCATCTTCTAACAAACTCCTCCAGAAAATACCCTTCCTTTTCTTCTACCCATTCACTTACCACTTCTCACACTTTCCCAGTTATTTCTGCTCCCTCCTCTATCTACTCCTCTACTATTTTCTCTCCTCATCATCTTTTCTTTTCTCTTTCTTTTCTTTTCATTCCAGGGCTATTTTTTCTTTCATGCTATTTCCTTGGGAATTTTTTCCACTTGATCTATGCTTTCCTTCTTGTCATTTTCCCTCTGTCAACTCCTTTCCTTTTTTATTGCTTCTTTCCCATTTTCTCTCATTTTTGTCTCCAGTATTTATTCCTCTTCCCTATCCCATTCCTTAGTCTCACTTTTTTCAGTTTTTCCAATATATTCTTTGACTTTTCCTCCTTTCATTGATTCCCTCTGTGTACTATTAATTCTGAGGTTCATCCTTCCTCAAATCAATGTCTCCAGAAAATAGGACATAAAACTGTGGAAAGGGGTATCTAGCATAAGCAAATGACAAAATAGTTCACGTCAATATGGACCAGCATGTCTAGATGGGCTGGCCACTGCTTCTCCTCCTCCAGAAGAACACAACGCCCCATTCATTGCCCCAGGGTGGTAAACCATCTTCATTACTATTCTCACCATCCTCTTAATCACCATTTTCAAGATGATATCCATCAATGAGATTTATTGAGTTCCCCATGTGACCTGCTACTGTTAAAAGTGGTCCTTGATCAAGTAGACGGTCTGTACATTGAAAACCTCAGGTCATGATACCAAGATTTCAATTTCTTCTTGAAGATCATGAAAACTTTGAAAGGAAGTATGGAAGATTAAAGGTGAGGTGAAAGTTGGCCAGCAGTCTGGATATCAGTTCTACAAATCCCAGAATGTTCTGGAACCCAAGCTGACCTACTGATTTACTTTCAACACAGACAAGGGAATCCAAATCTTCAAAATGAACACTGGCAATCAATGCAAGGTCAGGTGTCAATTCCAAATTCCAAAGTCTTTGTATTTTTTTATTAAATTGCTCTAAACTATTTTGGCTAAACAAGGAGATGCAGTCAGACTGCTGACCAATATGTTAATCAATAGTTCCATCCATAATTCTCAAAAGCATTCTTTACTTTCCAGGGATTTCATCACTCATTACCCGATGTATGTATCTGTTGAGGTTAGTCAGATTTTTCCAGTGGAGGTTTTGACCTTAGAAAACATTACATACAAATTTCCTGGTTCGTTTTGTATGTTATCAGTGGGCTATTAATTTTATTTTTTCCCTCCATTTAATGACAAAGCCTAAATGCATACTGTATTTGCTGATCTCCATTATCCAAGATCTCACTGCTTTGACTGCTTTAGCATCATTGGCATTTGAAGACCATCACACCCTATTGCTCAATAGCATAATGATGCTGTCTGAAAGCTGACATGGTTATTGTTATTTGGCATTTTAAAGCCAACCACCTGAAAGGAAAAGAGATATTCAAAACCCCAAACCAGAGAGTTATCCATTCTGGCAATAGCTATGTACTTGGATCTATCCACAGTTTGATTGTACATCAGTTATGATGTGTCTATTTCTAACAGGAAGGATACCAATCTTGATGAATAGCTAAGAGGCAAGATCATTCTTAAAGGTGTGAATGATTAATAATGACCGGGTAAGGGTGTTTTTTTTTTCCTGGAGTGTAAATAAAATATATCATTCACATGAAGGGCAGTCACTTGGCAGGATGATTCATAGCCCATTTGAAAGCATAAAAAAGGCAAAGCTAGGGGCCTTACCCCAGCTCATCAAAGAGGAAACTGGTTTATTTGTTTACGATGTATAAATATGTGCTGATAGATAGATGACATATCTTATCGAGTGTTGGGGACTAAATTTTGCTTTATCACAACTTAAAGGGGGTTGACTCTTTGAGTCTTCTCACTTGGAGTAGTATAATTTGGAGAAGTGTCAAAAGGCCCACATGGCCCCTACAGGATATACCGTATGACATGTTTTGGAAGTTACTATGGGAAGAAAAGCCTTAAATGTAAGGATTAGCATAATACATGGGTCTAAAGGGGTCAGCAGTGTCATCAATTGTTAACTCTTTAATACATTAAGGCTAAGCATGACTTCTAATGAATATGCCCGGAGAGAAAGGAGCCTTTCTCATGGGATGAGCATTCAGTTCTAAAACCCTAAAAGACACATTCAGTTCCTAACCTTCCATTTTTAGTCTAGAGGCCCCTAATGGTCCTAAAACTGGCCCCAGTTCACAGGAGATGAGAAACAGGGCCTTCTCCTTTGACTCTGAATGACAGAAAGCAGACATCTTGGACACATCTCTGGGGATAGAAGAGCCAGGTGCATTTTTCTCTTCCTCAAATCCATAGGCAGGTGAATAGAGGAGTTGGAGCAAAGGCAGTAGGGGGCACTGTCCTTCTGACTAAGGTGAAAGGTTCAGAGAGATGAACTGAGAGAAAACTCTGTGTACTAGAATGATGATGTTTCATGGGGCTACTAATAATAATGATTTTGGTATTTGTTAAGCGCTTACTATGTGCCGAGCACTGTTCTAAGCGCTGGGGTTGTCCCACGGGGACACCCACAGGGAAATCAGGTTGTCCCACGTGAGGCTCACAATCTTAATCCCCACTTTACAGATGAGGTAACTGAGGCACCGAGAAGGTGTGACTCACCCAAAGTCACACAGCTGACAGGTGGTGGAGCCGGGATTAGAACCCATGACCTCTGACTCCTAAACCCATGCTCTTTCCACTGAACCATGCTACTTCTCTGTGTGACTGTGTGACTGTGAGTGTGCCAGTGGGTAAGTCACTTCACTTCTCTGTGCTGCAGTTCCCTCATCTGTAAAATAGGGATTAACTATGAGCCTCACGTGGGACCACCTGATTACCCTGTATCTACCCCAGTGTTTAGAACAGTGCTCTGCACATAGTAAGCGCTAACAAATACCAACATTATTATTATTATTCTCTAGAGAAGCAGGCTACTACTCTAGGCTACTAGAGAAAAGAGGATCTCCCAAAAGCAAGAAATGCAAGCTCTCAGGCTCTCTAATAAGAAGTGCTTAGTGGGTATATACGTTTAAAGAGACTTTGCTAGAGGGTAAACTTTAGGACTTGTTTAATGTTCATCTGGTCTTCAGCAGCTTAGTTAGATCCTGACATGAGTTGGATCATGTCATCTTAGCTAGTCCCAATTAAACATTTGAAGCAAAAGTATTGTCTTCTAAAGATACTAGTTTGACAATCCACTCCTTCAAATCCCTAAAGCAACACAAAAACACAAAGTTTTAAAAAAAGCAACATATTGAAGGTGATGTTATACTCACCTGTCAGAACTCACTCTGTTTTTGAAAAATGATTTTTTATTTTTTTTCAAATAAATGAAGGCTAATCCTTTTTCCCCAGCAAGGACTGCACACCTATGCTGTAGTCAATCCATGAGGATGAATATGGACAGAAAAATGTACAGATCAATTCAAGGGAACTATTCCCAGATTCAGAGGATGTAAATCCAGTAAACGCTGTCCTCAATCTACCATTACCAAATATGTGTTAACTCCCACTGGATTCCCATGCCTCTTTATTGAGTAAGTATTGAGAAAGTCCCAGGAATTTTTTCTCAGTCACAGTTCTTCATAAGGGCCTATTTCTTCCCTCTTTGAAGTCAATGAGAAATAACATGTTCCAAGAACAAGAGAACAGGGCTATACAACTAAAAACATTTCACTTTAGGCTAATTTCACCCTCTTCAGACACACAACACTTTTGAGTCTGATTGCCCTCTAAGGTGATCTTTAGAGAGGAGGAAAAATAGAAAGACAAGTCCAAAGAAATTGATGTGCGGAAGAGCAAATGTAAATTTAGGGATCTTTGGGGTTTCAATGGTGCAGAAAACCTCTCAGAAATGAGCCATAGGTTCTAGTAAAATACAGCAGCACTGACAATGAACTATGGAATACTCTAGAGGCACATGAAGCAAATGCCAACATTTAAGGGGCAGCATTTTTTTTCACTTTTAAACCGTAGGTATAATAAAGCTCTGAAATGTTTGCGGTCTTTTTTTTCTTGTGGGTTTCGCTAAGCATCTTTCCCTTTCAGGCTCAGTGAAAGATCCCTTTTTTCAAAGCCTGGAGCTGATGAGAAACCAGAGAAAATGAGGCATTGCTAGATCAGTCAATATGAAGTCAGCTGTCCTCTTTCAGAAATTCAGAGTTCAAAGAAACTGATAGGATGCTTGAAATTGGACCACACTTAATGAAAGTGCCTTCTTGTAAGTACTAGATGCCCAAAGATAACACAGAGCTCTTCAGATAAGTCCTGAAGTGTGAATAGCAGCTATGTACTGAAAAGATAGGATGGTGAACAAGCCGGAATGAGAACAGTGTTTCATATGACTTTTTCAGCAACTCCCAACTGAAGAAGTGTAACCCCTGTAAACAGATGTTCAATTGAAAGCGAAGTAATGCACAGGTAGGTCACATTGTTTACTTCTTAATTTATAACTATGCTTTTGCTGTATTTAAATGCCCTTCTCCCCAAAATATTTAAAACTCTGTCACAGATTATTTTTCTCACTGTCATTATGAAAAGCAAAGAGACTAGAAGTACAGTGATTTAGAAGAGTGTAAACATACTACGAAGTATAAAACATGGTGGTTGTTTACTCAGCACCATCAAGAAAAACCTGAAAATACTTTCTTGCATTTGATGATAGCCTTCCATCCTTACTCAATCTTTGGGGTAAATTTAAAATATTCATTCTTTCATTCAATTGTTGAGAATTGAGTACATACTGGGTGCAGAGTGCTTGGAAGAGTACAATATAACAATAAACAGACACATTCCCTGACCACAAGTTGACAGTCTAGAGGAGGAGGCAGACATTATTATAAATAAATAGAGGGGGAAACCTTTTAAAGGTGGTGAATTTTTAATTGAGCAATATAGAGTCTTGCTTGGGAAATCCTTTGCTGCTTAAGGGGAGAAGTATTCATCTTTTTTAAAAATATTCATATACTGTACTATCTCCCCCATCTGTAATCTACTCTATTTTCTGTCTCTGCCTGTAGACTGTAAGCTCCTTGTGGGTAAAGTGTCTATCAAGTCTTGCATTTTTCTTTCCCAAGTGCTTAGTGCAGTGTTTTGCTTGTAATAAACAATCAGCAAGTACCATAAAAAATTATATTTTCCCCATGAAAGAAAGGACTATTTATTTTCAGCATCTGTCTCCTAGTGAGTTCCTTGAGTTCAGAGATAACTTTTACTAAATCTATGAATTTTCCCAACTTAGTACAGTGCTCTACACCGAATAAGTGTTCCATATATATGATTGTTAGATTAATTTGATTGATTGATTGGCTGACCTCTCATGGCCTTGAACCTTTGACAAGAATCTCACACCACTTGTGCTCTCACTCACTGATCATTGAACTTTGACCATTTATGTCCAAAGTGACCACAGCATAGTGTTGATGCTCTGTCCATAGTTCCATGACCTAGAAGGTTGCTGCCATGGTAGCCACTGGAGTCTTTGCTACTCATATTAGCCTGAGTAGCCAAGGATTCCTGATGGTCCTAGCCACCTCATGGAATATGCTATACTACCATTACTAATTCTTCGACTGCTCCAATATGGCTCTTTGGTCATAAACTTCACCAATGATGACAGAATTCCAGCAGGCAGAATAAAGATAAGAACCCCAAGTCCTTTTATTCCCAGAGTGGTGCTCTTTCTACTGGACTAATAAAAAGGCTATTACTCATCCTAATCGAGTGGGAATAGTGGCTTGGTAAATACAAAATTTTGTCATATAAAATGTAGTAGATGACTTAGGTCTTGAGCAAGCAGCAAATGGGGAGACTGAATTTATCTTTGTGGTAATGGTAAGAGGTCCTGGGTCAATGGAATTGGGGCAGAGCTACTTCTGTGGACTGAAAATCCATGACACTTCAACATTTTGGAAGAATGGCAGACACACAGGTGAACAGCCTAATTTAAAAGTTTGCCGCAGTTTACCCAAACAGTGGATAATTTGATCATGGATCACGAGAGCACTGTCTCTGTGGTGAACGAAGACACTGATGAGGAATTCATCTCTTTTTGGCAGAAGGTATGGAAAGCAGGGAGAAGCCATGAGGTGACTAATATTGAAGACAGATGAACAAGAAAATTGTTCTTATGGACTGTGAATAGCAAATTCAAAGATGTTCAGATTAAGTGCTTAGTTCAGTGCTCTGCACATAGTAAGCACTCATTAAATACAATTAATTAATTGATTGATTCAAAGATGCTGCTTTTGACAATACCTAGACTGTGAGCCCCATACCTAGACTATGAACCCCATGAAGGACAGGGACAAGTCTAACCTGATAACCTTGTCTCTAACCCAGGGCTTAGACGAGTGCTTGGCATATAGTAAGCATTCAGCAAATACTAAGTTAAAAAAAGGGGGTTGCCTTTAATTTCTACTTTTTGTCTAACACAACTCTACTTCCCTAGATAATATCCCCAACTGTATATTGCTTTCATGTTCTTCCAAAGATGAATGAAAGATGTTAAAGCTACATAACAACCAATTTCTTCCTAAGACATCTCTAAACACATATCTGCAGAGTAATCTTATTTATTTAGCTGCAAAAGAGTAACGTGGACATTTTCATTCATTCATTCAATCGTACTGATTGAGCACTTTCTGCGTGCAGACCACTGTTCTAAGTGCTTGGAATGTACAGTGCAGCAACAGATAGAGACAATCCCTGCCCAGCAACAGGCTCACAGTCTAAGAGGGGGAGACAGACAACAAAACAAAACAAGTACTGTTAGTGGAGTGGGTGTGGCCTAGTGGAATGAACACAGATCTGGGAGTCAGAGGACTGAGTTCTCACCTCAACTCCACCACTTGCCTGCTGTATGACCTTGGCCAAGTCATTTAACTTCTCAGTGCCTCAGTTTCCATCTTTGTAAAACTGGGATTCAACACCTATTCTCCCTTCTACTTAAAAATAATAATAATAATGATATTTCTTAAGCGCTTACTATGTGCAGAGCACTGTTCTAAGCGCTGGGGTAGAGACAGGATAATCAGATTGCCCCTCGTGGGGCTCACATTTTTTAATCCCCATTTTTGCAGATGAGGGAACTGAGGCACAGAGAAGTTAAGTGACTTGCCCAAGGTCACACAGCAGACGAGTAGAGGAGCCGGGATCAGAACCCACTGCTTCTACTTAGACTGTGGGTCATGCGTAATAATAACGATTGTAGTATTTGTTAAGCACTTACCGTGTGCAAAGCACTATTCTAATCTCTGGGCAAGGTAATTGGCTCAGACACAGTCCCTGTCCCTCATGGGGCTCACACTCTTAATCCTCATTTTACAGATGATGTACCTGAGGCACAGAGAAGTAAAATGGTTTGCCCAAGATCACACAGCAGACACGTGACAGAGTCGGGATTAGAAGTACATTCCAAACACTTTGTACATTCCAAGCGCTTAGTACAGTGCTCTGCACATAGCTCAATAAATACTATTGAATTGAACCCACATCCTCTGACTCCCAGGCCCGTACCCTTTCCAGTAGGACACACTGCTTCCCCAGTGTGATATCCCCAAAGTGATATCATGCTATAGTGATATAAGACTTTCCCCAATACTGCAGAAAAAAGTTCTCTCTGACAATGGAAGAACTTAACTGGAAGAACAGCCATTCTAAACCCAAATCATTCACTCCGAGCACACTGGTACTTTTCAAGAAGCCCATTAACATCATCATTTTTAATTTCTCTCCTCTCCCCACTGCAAAGATCTTTTACTTAATTTTCCCGATGCTGATTCTCTCCCAGTGTAGATGGGGTCTCTGGGTTGCTAATTCTTTGCAGTCTCTTCTATATAGATTTAAGCAAATGGTAGAATTTCTCTTCCACTGTACACTGGGGATAGATTTTGCATCTCCAGAGAAACACTCATCAGTGTTCAGCACTATTTAAGGCCAAGTTCAGAGCTGAATTAGCTGGTGGGAAGCAGCATGGCCCAGTGGATAAAGCATGGGCCTGGAAGTCAGAAGGACCTGGGTTCTAATGCTGGCTCTGCCACTTGTCTGCTGTGTGATTTTGGGCAAGTCACTTCACTTCTCTGTGCCTCAGTTGCCTAATCTGTAAAATGGTGATTGGAACTGTGAGCCCTATTGGGATAGGGACCTGATTTAGCTTGTGTCTACCCCAACAATTAAAAAAGTGCTTGACACATAGTAAGTGCTTTGCAAGCACCATTATGATGATGATTCACTTAAATGCAGCTTATATCAGGATATCTTGCACACCTTAGAGAGTGTAGCAGACTCAATTCTTACATCGCCTTGATTCTATTTAGTTGCCATTGTTTTTACGAGATGTTCTTCCCCTTGACTCTATTTATTGCCATTGTTCTTGTCTGTCCGTCTCCCCCGATTAGACTGTAAGCCCGTCAAACGGCAGGGACTGTCTCTATCTGTTGCCGACTTGTTCATTCCAAGTGCTTAGTACAGTGCTCTGCACATAGTAAGCGCTCAATAAATACTATTGAATGAATGAATGATGCTAGGAAATAGCACTTTGTGAACTTCCTGAGCCCTGTCACAACGATGACTACTAGAACAGTTATTTGGTCCCTCCTTTTCCCTACACCAACCAAACTGGAAACTATTCCTCCTCAAACGTTTCCACTACACCAGAACAACCTATTTCTCCAAAGGGTTGGGTTGCCAATCAATCAACAGTATTTACTTAGAGCACTTTAATAAGCCCTTGGAATAGATAGATACAATTGATTTGTTAGATGCCATCCCTTGCCCACAAGGAGCTTTCATCTACAGCTTTTTCAATTAATGAATACATGTATTGATTACATTACTGGTACATTACAATCCTTATGCATAGCAGGATGGAACCCTAAAATAATAATTTTTTCATTAATATGGGACAACCGGATGCATTCATCTGAAGCTAATGCTATGTTGCCAGTGATCATCATCAGTTTTCCATATGTCATGCTGACTTCATTGATTTGCTTTTCCACATCATGTTTGTCAGTGTACCATTGGCTAAGGAGTTGAATTTAGACACAGCACTGAATTCTGTTTGGCTGATGAAAATCTATGTCCATGTTATATCTCCCCCAAACAGGATGGTAAATCATCTCAGTCTCTTTCAGACTCATTGTTAGTCCACTGTGCTGACTCTGTGAAGTGGTTCATAATCATTCGCAGGTGTTTTTGTGTGTATGTTTTCATCATATCACAGGTTATGATCTTTCACAAATAAAACACTCAGCAGCTAGGAAATCCCAATGCAACAGCTAACATATTTGTACATTTTATGAGTGATATTACTGACCGGAAAATAAATGATCCCCAAATCACCTTCCTTCCCACACTAATTCACCTTCCCACACTATCCCTGGCTGGTCATGTGTGGGACAGAAACAGAGCAGTCAGTCAGTAGGATGAAGCAACTTCCTGCTTCATGCAGGACTCCCCAACAATGGAACTGCATAGGATGCAGGTCACTTTTTATCTGGGAGTAAATCAAAATGGAAACAGAGAGTAATTCTTTTCAAATATGAGGTAGTGTGGATGTTTAGATGCCAAGAGAAAATAAAACTATTTGAAAGGTTTATTAAAAATCT
Source organism: Ornithorhynchus anatinus (assembly GCF_004115215.2). Taxonomy (NCBI): domain Eukaryota; kingdom Metazoa; phylum Chordata; class Mammalia; order Monotremata; family Ornithorhynchidae; genus Ornithorhynchus; species Ornithorhynchus anatinus. Next base: position 12,980,741 of record NC_041728.1, on the reverse strand, counting down.
GCAAACTATACAGGAGAATAAAAGTGGGTGACATTCATTTTCAATAGTCAGACTAAATTATTACTCAGTCAGTGAAATTTAGTGAGGACCTACTGAATACAAAGCACTGTGCTAGAGTACTTGCATTAAGCTAGATTGCAAGCTCTTAGGGCAGGGATTATGTCTACCTACTCTATTTTAATCTGCCAAGTATATAGCAGAAATGCTCAATAAATACCACTGATTGACTGTTATATTGAATGCTCCCAAGTGCTCTGTACACTGTTCTGCACATAGTAAACTCTCAATAAATATGATTGATTGATTGATGGATTGGGAGACTACAACAGAAGCATTGGGAGAATACTTCCCTACTCACAAGGAGTTTACAATCTAATTAGTAGAAAAGGCTAATAAATAAGCAAAACTAAGCTATTAGAAAATGATTATTGCATGGTTCAGATAACTAAACGGCTATCTAACCTCTCTTTAATAGAATACCCTCCAGACACTCACACCAGCATCAACATCAATGATATTTACTGAGTGTTTAGGGTGTGCAGAGCACTTTACTAAGCTCTTTGGGGAGTACAATACAACAAAGTTGGTAGACACATTTCCTGCCCACAATGAACTTACATTCTAGAGAATGAGCGTACTAGAAGTCTTCCTTTAATATCTGTCCCTCCTATCAGCCAGGATGAACATGAACGGTTCAGTGTCAGATTACAAGAATGTTCTCATTATGATTCAAAATGATTCACTTTCCCCGAAGTGAGGAAAAAACATATTCTTTTGACTGTGTATTCCTGTTAAAAACAAGGTAATTTTCCCTAACCTCACCAGTATGTGGATCCTGAAAAATAATTACATTACACCCTTGTTCAGGCTCATTATTCTATCAAAAGGAAGTTACTACAGGTTTTAGAGCCAGAGAGAGCCAAAATGCATAAAGTTTATGGTTATCCTTGCCCATCTGACAAGCTAGTATCCCAAATGAATGACTATTGGCCATTCAAATGGAAAACAAAAGTCTGTTTATCAGCTGGTTAATTATACTGAAAACCGAAATAGAAGTCCCAGCAGGGATGTTCCCTATTTCTCACCCAAAACATAAACCATTTATGAACGAAAACATTTCCAACATTCAAGTGTTCATCCTGAGCAGCCACATCTGCCACAGGTGACTGCCGACCTTTCACCTCTATAAATCCTACTCTCAGCCAGATGCCGACTCATAGGAAAGGAAGAAACCTGTTTCCAGATAAACTCGATCTCTTTTTATCTCTATTTCTTACTTCAAAAATGAGGTCATAACCAAAGGCAGTACAATAAAAATATTCCTATCCCAGAATCAAGTGGGTGAAAATATTCATTCCCCACTGCTAGCTTCTGTTTCTGAAGTTAGCAGAATTGAAGTTATCCACCAGAAGGTTGGCGATTCAGACTGCGGAATTATATGGTCTTTCCCTGAATGTCACAAGAGAAATCACTAAATTCATTTTCTTAGGGGAAGATTTCTTCAGAAATAGACTTCATTAATCCCTATAGGGAAACAGTCGTAAACAATTTTTTAAAATTAATGAGAAGTTGGAGAACTTTTAAAACTGCCACAGAATTTGAGGAGTCCAAGTGTCTAGAATTACCATTTTCCATGTGAGGAGAAGGGAGAGTTGATTGCACAAGTTTCTTCAGTATATTTAAGACATGTTTTTGAAAATGTGAAGCATTTCAAGTGTGCCCTTTGAAGAAGGAGCCCTATTTTCATGGTTCATAAAATGCCTTTCCCATCATTCATCCTGAATTCTGGTCCTTTGTTGCCAAAAAAAGAATATATCAAATAGGTTAAAAAGACTGTCCTTAGATACAGCTTTTATATTCCCCTAGTAAAGGAAAAGGTACCAACAAGATTCCATCAACTCTGCTGTGATTTCACCATATCTTCATAGAGCACTTAGGATGTTGTTGAACTCAGGACTGCTGAAACTTTGTGGTGCCTGTCAGAACACTCGTGACTAATGATGGTATCAAATGTTTTTTGTTGGTCTTTTTTAAGGTCACTGACTGCAGCACCGAAGTCTTGGTATTATAATACATTTACAGAAAGAACCTACACAAATCTCTTCACCGCGGGGCAACTAGGAAACAGATGAATTTCTGATGAAAAGTTTTAGAAGATTACGAGGTGGAGAAGAATGAAAAAGAACCAAAAAGTAAGCACAACAAATGTCACAAAGAACGACGTTAGACTGACTGTAAGCTCACTGTGAGCCAAGAACATGTCCACCAACTCTGTTGTATTGTATGCACTCAATAAATACTATTGAGTGATCAATGAAAGACGTTAGATAGCTAGAAGTCATTCTTCCACCTCCCATCACGTATTCTATTTTTCAAAACCCACAAATGACCGTCACTCTCTTGGACCTTCATGGAAGGGTTTCCATGATGAAAGGTGAATGTTCTGGGTGATTTTTTTTATGGCATTTGTGAAGTGCTCACTATGTGCCAGGCACTGTACTAAGCACTGGGGCAGATAAAACCTTATCAGGTTGTCACCATCCCTGTTCTGCATGGGACTCATAGTCTCAATCCCCATTTTACAGATGCGGTAACTGAGGCACAGAGAAGTAAAGTGAATTGCCCAAGGTCGCATGGCAGACAAGTGGTGGAGCCAGGATTAGAACTCAGGTCCTTCTGACTCCCAGGCCCATGCTCGCTCCATTAGGCCATCCTGACTTCAGAAACAAACCATTATTTGCTAACTTCTCATTGTATCTCTTAGAAAGAAAATGTTCAGAAAGGTCTTTGGGTTGTTCACTTCCTGTGTACTTGTGACCACCTGGGTTTACTCACCAACTGGGAGGAAATGCCTCAATTCCATAGGGAGATTCATTCAGGTTATGGAGAGTGACTATGCAATACCATTTTTAAAAAGATAAAATAATGATCTTTTTCTGAGTATCTCACATTGTTCCATCAGTTGTGTGGTCTATTTACAGCTCTGATTCTTCTTTAAGAAAGACCCCAGGCTTTTCCTTGAGCCCTCACCCAGGAATTAATTGTCAGGAAATGCCTAACCCAGAGGACATGATTGCTTGAGTGAATTGGAATTCCTCAAATAGACAATGGCTATCTTGTTAAATATAAATGAATTGCAGAAGCGAATCACTCCATTTAAAACACTATCTGATATTACAGATCACTTCTTGACCCCCTACTCTAAATACCTCAGACTTAGAAAAGTAAGATCCCTATAGCACATCCAAATAATTTTATTTTAAATTACTTCGTCAAATGGCATAAGCTGTAGTCCCTAAACATGATCACTTGGGCAACAAGGTGGTAGCTCATGACATCCTCTAATGATATATTGCATGTAAATATTTGCCCACCAAACAAGAGAACCATGGTTAAAAAGTGGCTGTCCATTGTCCTCTAGATAAATGATCTTATTACAAACTCCTACAGTGCTGACACCAAATCAGATTCAGGGATGCAGGTTCAGTTTCCAGAAGAAGTGAATAAACTTCTAAGGACCTGGATTCTTGGATCTTTTCTTCAATTTTCATTCGAGATTTTCCAGCTCCCTAAAACTAACCTTAGCTTCATGTGTAGACCTTATTTCTGACAAAAAAAAAAAACCTCCCAGAAACCTAGTTATGGCTTTTTTCCTCCTCCACTTTCATTCTCCAGGAGCTTCTTAGGCAATCCTAAACAGATAGAAATCAGGAACTTGATAATAGACTTCAAATATGAACTGTGTGACAAAAATTCTCATGAGAATGCAATTTTTGTAGAGCTCAGTCTCCTGAACTAAATAGACAAATGGTTTACATCAATGGGATACCTCATTATGTAAGCAAACTAGCATTATACAATAATCATAAATGTCTCCCAGTTGGTTTTATAAAAAGACTGCTCATTTTTGTGGTCATAGAAATTGCACAGGCAATTCAGTAAGCCTTCATGCTCTTTCTTGTTTGCCTATTGTTCTGAAAATGCATTTAAGCCTGTCTTGAAGTACCCAGGAGGAAATGGGTATTCTCATCAAAGATCTTCCATTTCCAACCACAAGTTAAAGACAAACTACAGGATACCTTTGGCAGTGGATCACACCCACATAATCGAGTGATATATTCCAGTGATAAATTTTTGAAGAAATGGGGGGGCGAAAGGGGGGCGGGGGGCTTTAGTTTGGGTCCCTGCACAATTTGTTGGGAAAAAAAACTGGGTAAACTCTTGGCTTCCTAAATTTCATTTGTCCCTTAAAGAATTTTTTTTTTATTCTTTTTAGGTAGTTAAGGATGAAGCTGGTAAATTAACTTCCTCCTGTTTTTCTTGTTGCATCTCAGGAGGGTGAGCAACTCTCCCTCCTTCCTTTCTTCATGCGCCTCTAAAGATTTATAATGTGTAGCAACACCTGCTGGGGCGTTAGCAGCAGCCTGAGCTTTCCCATAATGATGCCCTGCTAGTGCTTAAAGTGATACAGATCACTGTCTCAATCCCTCTCGCCCTCCAGTTACGCCTTGCCCAGAAAGGATAACCACATCGATGAACGGTCCTTTCTGCCTAGTGTGGCGAGACCCAGGAACTTGTCGTTCTGATCTCAGTCAGCCTGAGAATAGAATCATTGTCTACCCCGTACAGATGGTCAACAGACTTATGATCTGAGCAGAGGCCAGATCGACTTTAATTACAAAATACCTTCTCCCAGGCTTGCCATCACACAGTTCACGTGGAGCATAAAATGTAGGGGTAAATATCTACTCCCTTTACATGCATTATTTAAATTAACCCTCAAATCATTTTCGTATTAGTTCTCTCAACCTTCCTCAGGAAAACCTGCACATCATTAGTATGGATTTATGTAGATGTGAGAGCCTAAAGTAATGTTTCAGCACTAGCAAATGTGGGTAGAAGTGACTTAAAAACAAGCTGATCAGGCATTGGAACAACAAAGACCAGAGGATTAAGGCAATCAGGGAAGATGAAAGTGTAGAGAAATCTGTAGGGGGAAAAAAAAAATGAGCTTGAGAGGAGTTCCGAAACAAGTCAAACAGAGAAAATATTCACCATCTTGCTCTTCCTTTTTCATATTACCCTACAGGCTTACAAGGTATTGTTGCATTTTAGCAGTTCAGATCTCCTAATGTAAAATAGAAATTCAAGAGAAAGCAGGGTCCTGACCTTTCTATGGCCTTTCCAACATCATTTAGCATTACTGTCACTAGAAAAACACTTAATAAAGTTGAGAACATTTTTCCAGCAAAAATATACTAACTAGGGTGGAAAATCATGTGGAACTACCTAATTATTTTTACTGCATCAAACTAGCGGGTGCATATAGAAAAACTATGACACATTTCCATCTAACATACACCCAGTTTTTTTGTTGTTGTTCTCAATGCCAAAAAGTGATAACTGGGAGTCTGAGAATTGTGCTGATAGTCAGCTGTCATTCATTATCCTTTCTTTTGACAACGTTAGGCATTCAGTCATGGATTCATGGCTTTTTCCCTTTCTCTTTATTTTTAAAGGGACTGGGGGATGGGTGAGTTTATCAGAGGATTCAACCCTGAATAGACTTTTGTTTTGCTCTTTCTTTTGCCTCCTGACTGTGTCAAATGCAGTGTGTCTCTCATGCAGTTTCACTCTTTAGAGAGTCTTGGCTGGGCCGGCTAGTTAGTATTCAGAAACAAGCCAAAGAGGATAAAATTCTTCTCCCTGGCTTGCTGAGACTGCAAATAAGCAATTAGACTAAAAGCTATGTATTGGAAAAAGAAGACTATCACAGACTTGCTTATTGACTGGAACTCTCCAGTCAACTTAAAAATGTTCATAGTTTCCTAAGAGAGAAACATCAGATATTTAGGAGGGCTGAAGTTGGATTAATGCCCTCCCACAGAATGTGTTCGCAACAACTCTGCTTTGTAATATACTCTGTGAACTGGAGGATTTCCCATTTGATTTTGTTTACCTATTGTAATGAGAAACAAATAGGGAAATTAGCAGTGATGGAAAATAAAACTTTTTATTAGACTCCATGTTATGAAAATATAGTCTTGAAAGAGATCTATGTGTGCCTCTCCCATTTTGTTTGGCTCTACTTTCAAAGATTACAGGGGCTTGCCAAAGGTTACCTAGTGTTTTTATGTCTGACCACAGAGTACATTGCATTTAGTTTTTATTGTTGAAGATAAAGTGTAGTACAATGAATTTCCATCCATTTATACATGCAACCATTTGCTGGGATTTCAACTGAATCAAGGCTCTCCTTGCCTACTTCAAGAATGGCTTTATTTGCTGGGCTCCAGCAATGTGATGTTCTCCCCCCAGTAGTCAGTATACTAGAGTTGGGCTTATCTAAAATAATTTTATTGCAAAAATTGCCCAAGCTGTAAAACCACCATAATTGAATGGGACGTGATCTATGCAGCTGAGATCAATTGATGGCACAGCACTTACTCAACCCTCCCAAAAAACTCAAATCCCCCCAAGTTGAAAATGTCTAGTCTGATGAATTTATATTTTACAGAATTTAAATCAGGGAACAGAAAGGGAATCTGTATTATTGACATTCTTTACCGGAACTACAGTAGACTGAAGTTAGCAAAAAAAACTGCTAATCATCACAGTTTCAGTGTTGGAAGCAATTTGCCTATAATTAGTAAGTTGATAAATACCAACAAAATGGGTGCTAAAATGAACCACTCTTGTGTAGAGAGACATTTGACTCTACATTACACTCTGAATTTTTATATATGCAGCATTACATTTTGTAACAAAGAACGACAACTTTAGCGGCAGCTGAAGCACTCTAATCTGTCTTCTAAAAGGAAGCAGGCATACATCTTAATATAACAACTTTTAAAAACAGCTCCGTTTTTGCTGGGAATGTGCAATAGATAGCTACAGAGAAAAATTTCAGATTAACATAAAAAGTGAATCCAGAAAATATTCTATAAAAATTGGTGGAAATACGCTTTGCCAGAATCAGTAACTGGTGTGATTAAGGGATATTGACTTGTATGTCATTTTTTGGTTCTGTCTCGATAATAAAGTACACACATCTGTTGGTTCAAATTTTCCACTGCTCTTTTTCCCATTAAGTAGGGGAAATATAATTATTTCATCTTATCCAAAGCAAATCAGTGGTTATTTTTAATTCTCATGAATAAATGCACATAAAATACAAGAATATTTAAACTACAGATTAATATAATTTGCTTACCTCACATTTTGAATATACTTTCAGATTATATATAATGCCTTATATTCCACCTGACAGTATATTTTAATGAGGTGCTGAACCTTGAACAGGATCTAGAAATCCTATAAGAGACACTGAGATACATGATAAAGCCAAGCTTTATCAGTTATTATTTGGTAATATTTGATTAATATTTAAATTCTACAAAAACATATAATCTTAATGAACCCAGATTATGTAAACAGATGAGCAAAAACTTTGATCTCAAAGAGAAATCTTACTTGAATATAGGAATAAAACATCTACTCACTAGATTCATTTTCTGGATTAAATGGACAATAAATATGGACACTTACTGGGTGCAAGGCACTGTACTAAGCCCTTGGGAGAGTACAACAAAATAACAATATTGTTATTCTCTTTTGCAATATTACCTGCCCACAATGAGCTTACAGTCTGGGGGGAGACAGACATTAATATAAAGAAATTATGGATATGTATATAAGTGCTGTGGGGATGGGGGCAGTGGAAAAAGTGATGCAGAAGGGAGTGGGAAAATAGGAAATGAGGTCTTAGTTAGGGAAGGCCTCTTGGAGGAGATGTGCCTTCTAAGAGGTTTGGAAGATGGGGAAAGTAATCATCTGTCAGATATGAAAAGGGAGGGTGTTCCAGGCCAGAGGCTGGATGTGGGCAAGAGGTCAGCAGAAAGATAAACAAGATTGAGACACAGTAAATAGGCACATTAGAGGAGCAAAGTGAGCAAGCTGGGTTCTAGTGGGAGGATGGGTCGATTTAACATGCTCTTTGTGCTGTTCCTAACAGTAACTGGTGTTCTTAGACATAATTTCTGGAGGTCTAAGCTTTCAGAATTAACGTTACAGTGAAGGTAACAGAGTTCTTATCTCCAAACTCTTTACCAGGAGACTTTATTAGCTTATGCTGTTATCAGAAGGTTTGCAGTATCTTCTATGATATTAAAACATATTGCATACCATAAATGGATTAGATTCCTTCTTATTCTTTATCAGCCATCTTCCATGTAACTTTTATAATATAATCTTACAATTTAACACATTTTACTGCACATTTATATGTGTGTTTTCTCTGAAACAGTGTTTATTCAATTTTCTAAGTCCTTTCATTGCACCATAAGTTAAGTGGACATTCTACAGAGGGTGAGGAAATATTTAAGCCATTTCAAAGTAATGCAAACTATCTCAAATATGCAATGGGAGGAGGGAAAAGAAAGACAGGCTATAATTCATTATTTTGTACAAGTATTTGACATGAACGAAAACAATTTAAGGGCACAAGTTACTATTTTGACTGGGCAGTAAATATCAACAAAGTCATAACATAGATGCTTCACTTATTTCAGATATAATGCTATATTTGATCAACACTGGATTGATCTTTAGTCAAAAAGAAATAATTTTATGGGAGCATGTATTGTAATAAATCATTCTCTCCCTTCTTTTATTTCTCATAATGGTTTTTTCTCCACATTTAGTATGGCATGAAGTTGGACATCAATTTAGTGGAAATGAAGAGTTTCTACAATGCTTTGACAAAGTGATGTTATTGCTTACTCAGTGATCATAAAATATTTTTACAGTGGTATATGGAAATGCTAACTGATGAGAATAACCAAGCAGATGTTTTCCTAATTTTAATTTAAAAAAACAGTTCCTGGAGATGCATTGCATGAGGTTTTCACTTTTTCCGAGATTGGTATATTTTATGTAAGAGGACTGTAGCTAAAGAGTAAAATTGAAGTCTTGATGAATGACAGGCAAAGAAGAGAAACAGTGTGGTCTAGCGGATAGAGCACAGGCCTGGAAAGCAGAAAGATCTGCGTTCTAGTCCCTGTTCTGCCAGTTGCTGCTGTGTAACCTTGGGCTAGTCACTTAACATCTCTGTACTTCATTACCTTACCTGTAAAATGGGGAGTAAGACTGTGAGCTCCATGTTAGACATGAACTATATCCAACCTGATTGCCTTATATCTACCCCAGTGCCTGGCACAAATACTATTAAAAAAAAAGAAAGAAGAACATAGATCCTGCAGCCTAGCCTGCCATTTTTGATGGTATCATTAGCATCTCATGACTCTTTTTCCTTCCCTAGATGGCTGGTTCTGCACCAGGGAAATTTTTGAAAGGGATTTTAAATAATTCCTATGGAAGCCTCATACAAGAAGCTTAGCCATTGCTTGATATTAAACCATTACCCCTGAAATCACCAAGCACGCAGACGTGAGATTTTTGGAACCACACACCTCTAGTTCTGATTCAGAGTCCAAGACAAGCAGCCTTTTTAGTCAGTATAGATACCAATCAACAGCATTTCGGATTTTTCCAGCATCAACCCTCCTTCCTTGCATTTAATCATATTTAGTGAGTGCTTACTGTGTGCAGAGCACTGCACTAAGTGCTTGGAAAGTACAATTCAGCAATAAATAGAGACAATCTCTACCCAACAATGGGCTCCTTCCATATGGATGCTGGCTGAGGAGGCCTCAGAACAGTTTCCAGTTTCCAGAAAGTCCAGTAGCGAGATGGATCACCACCAAATGGAGATTTTCAATTATCTCCTGAGTCAATCAGAAGTACCCAGAATTATACGGTAACTCTCCCCCCACAAAAAAATGTCATGGCCACAAGAGCTAAAAAAGATTAGCTTTGAGCTGATTCCCAAAATGGTAGGACAAAATTTTCCATATTTTTCTGTAGTTTGACTATAAAGGTGCCTGAGCAATTTTGTGCTATTAAGCAATATTTGGGTTTAGGATTTGGAGACAAGGAAGGATTTGGAGGGGAGGAAGGAAGGACTAGTGCAATGCAACCTGACTGACATATCTACCCTGTGCTTAGAACAGTGCTTGGCACAAAGTAAGCTCTTAACAAGTACCATAATAATTATTGTTATTGATGTTTTTCTCTATGCAAACATGATCTAAAGGGAGAGTAAGTAAAACACTGCATTTTTGCTAGGTAATCTATCATGTTTTATTTTTTTCCTTTCCATAGGTGTATTACTTATCAAAGGAAAGCCCAACATTCTTCTTTTTCACCTGGTGTACCTGTAACATTTTGGACACTCAAAGCAATGCTGACACATGCAGGAAATGACAGATAGCATTAGTGAAATAAAAGAGTTAAATCAAACCCAAGGCGGGCCCAGACTTCAGTATGTTTGGAAAACACTGACCCAAGGACCTTTACACAATTTTATCAGTAAAATTTTAAAAATATTTGATGGTGAGCTGTGCTCTCTTTAAATGTTCTAACAGTGCTGACTTGTCATCATACATACTTGAGATACCATTCTAGCATTTGCTTCATGACTGTTTGCAAAAGGGACTTTTTTGGGTCTTCATATGTGACTGTTCAAGACTCTGGGGCAGTATCAGGGCTCAGTGGCCTATCAGGGATTTTCAAAAGTATATAAATGACAAATCGCCAGAGAAGCAAACTTTCAGAAATAGACAAAATCCTTAAAATCTAACCTTAAAGCTAAATTTTTATGCAAACTCTAGTTACATAAAAACAATAAATACTTACTTTTGAACCTAGACACAACACACACACACATCATATCATCATCATGATAAAAAATTTAATTAATAGTTTTGAACTTTTTCTTGAGAGAGTGGAGATTGGAGCATAGGATTCTTACGCTGGAATAGGATCAACTGAGTTCTTAGCTAGGTGAAAGTAAGAATATTTTCCAACTGGTGGCAATAGAGGTAGCAGTGAGAGGTATTGGTGGGGAGGGAAGTAATTATTATAATTATTATAATTATTATTATTATTATTATTATTATTATGGTATTTGTTAAGCACTTACTATGTGCCAAGCACTGTTCTAAGCACTGTAGTAGATCAAATCCCAGCTCTGCCACTTGTCAGCTGTGTGACTCTGGGCAAGTCACTTAACTTCTCTGCGCCTCAGTTAACTCATCTGTAAAATGGGGATGAAGACTGTGAGCCCCATGTGGGACAACCTGATTCCCCTGTGTCTACCCCAGCGCTTAGAACAGTGCTCTGCACATAGTAAATGCTTAACAAATACCAACATTATAAGGTAATCAGGTTGTCCCACTTGGGGCTCACAGTCTTAATCCCCATTTTACAGATGAGTGAATTTAGGCACAGAAAAGCCCAAGGTCACACAGCAGACAGGTGGTGAAGCCGGGATTAGAACCCTCATCCTCTGACTCCCAAGTCCGTGTTCTTTCCACAAAGCCAAGGTGTACTTACTGAATTCAGAGCATTGTACTAAGTGCTTGGGAGGGTACAAATTAAAAGATTTGGTAGACATTCCCTACCCTCAAGGAATTTAAAGTCTAGAGGTGGGGAGGCACAACCCAGTCACTTGAGCAACTGGGGAAGGGGCTGGATTATTCCTCCATGTTCTTGGACCAAGTCATGGGCCTCAATCTTGCCAGCAGAGAGGAAATATTGGAGCTGAAACCCTGGGTCCACCTCTAACCCCCACCACTTCTGGCTCCAGGAAAAAAAAGACTGGTCCTCAGAGCGGAGAAAAAATGGGGAAAGGAAGGGTTAAGGCTGCTGGGAATCAAAAGACACCAGGGTCCAGCAACCGACCAGAGACCACAGCCTCTCCCTAGCCAGATTCATATGGGAAGGACAGAATCCCCTGCTGGCCCAAAGGATTGTCATTACCCACACTGGCAGCAAAACTCGCCACCATGAAAATGTTTCCATACCGGAACAGCTGTTCCCGGGCCCATTTCTTTTCCCAAAACGACATTCTGGCGTATTTTGTTTACTTCCATCTCTGGTTCTTAGGTAGTCAGCCCTGAAAAAGGGATAGGGATTTCATGGTCAGTTCTGCCTTAATGGATGTCTTCCTTTCAGCAGTTTGATCCAGGGAGGGAAACCGAAGAAATTTGGTGAAGGGTTTTTCACATCAACAACCAGAAATAGAAAAAAACGTAGAATGTGCAGCATCAGCACCATTTTCTGTCCAAAAGCAGAGCATTGTTCAATTAAGCCCTACAGTTACTTTTAATGAGGGCTGTTATGGAGTAAGTGGAAACATATGTTGTCCAATAACCACCTCAGTGACGAGAGAAATAAAGAGTGATCTTTTCAATTGATCAGGCCTGATTCTATCTAAATAATGATGCAGTGTGCTCAGCACAATTACGCACATTTCTATTCCAAATTAATTATTCTTTTTATTCCCAAGAAACCATTCTGGTGTTTATTTAGATCCAAAGCATTTTCCCTTATATATATTTTATTATGTTTCGCTATGCCTAATTGTCCTCCTGAATGTTGCCCCTATTTCACCAGCCACAGCCTGAATTCATTCACATCGTCTCCTTAAAAGTTTGAAACCCCCCCAGTGACAGGAATATTAATATGCCAACACTGTCATATCTATTTCAGCTCATACATATGCAGTGTCTTTGTTTTCAAAGATTTATGTCAGACTTTGCTGAAGTGAGGTATTCTACCATTTTAGATAATAGCATGCCAAAGTGATGTTATCAGGCACATTCAGCGCTCAGTCAAGCAAAAGGGATGGAGTGCCTATTCCTTCATAGCTTAAACACATAGAAACTGTTATTTATCCTTATTTGATGAGGGAATCTTTCTGGGGGGAAATGGTGTATTTTTAGAAGAAGATTATGGTCATCCTGTGGATTATCTTTTAATTAAGAATGGATGATTTGTGCCCATTCTGCTGTAGCAAACGTCTTGCTGCTAATGAAGTTTAAACAGACTTACTTTATTTAATTACAGCTAATCACTAGGGTAAAATGTGGAATTGTCTTTGATCCGCATGTAGAGTAGTAATCCTTGTGGCAGATAGGATCTACTAGTCCTTCAAACTCTTTTCAGTTTCTCCAGGAGGTCCCAGCTTAACTCCAGGCTGGGACTATATTCCACCGAATTTCCATCTTTTTTTTTTAGTTCTTTTTTTTTTTTTTTTTTGGCAAGGGAACTACACCGATATATGCATGTGTAAAAGCCTACCTTGAGCTAAAACTTTTAAAAACCAAATCAAAGTACTTTGTATTTATAACAGTTCACTCATGGTGGACACTAAGAAGTGATTTAAATCCCAGGAATTGAGTTTACAAAGTTTCAATTAGCTGGGCAATGTGTCTCAGTCCAGCTTCTCTGGAAAATATGACGTGCCCTGGTCCTGAACCCAATGTATCTTTCCCTTCTAAAGGAAAGCAAGATTCCCCCAGATTATTTCAGTCTGTTCCTCTCACCCCTCTCCCCACAAAATTCAAAAGAGTTTCTGAACAACCCTGATTTCTTTCCCCAGATTTCTGAATCCTCCAGATTTCTACTTTGATAACTCATCTAAGCCTTAACCAGCTACTAAAGACCCACCAACTATTGCGCTACTAAAGACCCACCAACTATTGCCTGGGATCTGTAATCCTTTTAAAGCTCCCCTCAAAGGGGAACTATATCATATTTTATTTGTATTTTTCCTGTAGTGCAAGCCTTTCCTGAGGGTTAACTGAGCTAGCTAGCCTGATTTGATTGATGATTCTTTTTCCTCAGGGAAGCCATCCCATACTTATTCTTCTATCTCTCTCTGTCCCTCTCTCTCTTCTTCTTTCTCCCTCTCTTTTTTCTCTCTCTTTCCTTCTCTTTTCCTTTCTTTCTCTCCCTCCCTCTCTCTTTCATTTTCCCTTTCTCTGTTTCCCTCACTCCCTCTTTTCCTTTCTGTCTTTCCCTCTCTCTTTCTGACCCTCTTCTACCTGTCTCTCCCTCTTTCTCTTTCCTACTCTCCCTCTGTTTCTCTCTCTCTCTTTCACTTATTCTTTCTTTCACTCTTTCTCTCCCTCTCTCTGCAGCTACTGTCAAGTCCTGTAATGTTGTAGATGCCTGCTTGTTTGACATTTGGGACCTGAGGGGGCCAAGGTCCTGCTGGTTCACTGAGAGAAAGAACAGAAAGTGCTAGAGGGAGAGCAGAGGTTAGGAGAGGGCAGCAGAGACCGATGTAAAGCAGAAGAGGGCACTAGTAAACTGACCTATTTCAGCCACAACTGTTCAAGCCTCCTTTGAGCTTGTTATCAATACAGCTTAGAACAAAGTCGTTGATTTTCTATTGGGGATGCAGTATTGGGCTGGTAAATGAGTGCTTCTGAACTCACTGATTTGAGTAAAAGAAATCAAAGTCAGGTGCAGCCTTTCAGAGAGGAACCCATTTGATTGGACGTTGGCTTTGAAAATTCATAGTGACTTCTTTCCTTGACCCCTCTTCCTTACTCCCACCTCCTAAAAAAGGGCTGAGAAAGTAAGACAAATGAAACGATAAAGATGATGAATTGCTTGTGCCATCTGATTTTTTTTTCTTAGCGTGTCACTAAATCTGAGAACTTATCTTTCTTTACTTTTACTTCACTATACACTGTAAAAGCAGGACAAGGCCTTCCCCCACAGCTTGCCTCAGAGCTCTCAGATTTTTCTGGCTTCTTACAAATTTGCATTTCCTTTTACTCTTCAAATCTTTCTATATCCTATTGCCCAGTAATTGTGTTTATTTTCAGTTGGATTTTGGCAAATCAGAAACTAATTTCTTTAGTTGGAGGGTTTATCTATTTAAAGGGGTGCATTCACATAGCCACAGTCTAAGTATATTACAGAGTCTAAAGACCGCTGGCATGTAGCACTGGTGATAAAAAAAAGTTCGGGGTGTTCTCTCTGAAGCATACTGATTGCTGAATGACAATGAGTATATAGGTTTCTCTAGGACCATCAGCATTTTTTCCTTTATAAAGGTATTTATTTGTTTCCAAAATGATTAAGCCTGGGGGAAGTTATTATAGGACAGGGTAATTCTTATGTGCAAAATTTTAAACATAATGAAGAGGGAGTCATGAATCTAAGTTTGTAGTTAGTTTTCTTAATGTGTTAAACATCTGCAGTTTTGTCTCTCCATCGGGATGCATCGTTGTGCTGAAGTCACATCCTGATAACATCTGCACATTAGTGATAGCTTTTGCTTTATTCTTTATGGTCTGCTGATGAGAGATTCTTCCACATCCCCTCAGTCATCAAGACCCCAGTTGGCTTTCTTTGCCTGTGACAGCCTTCCAGGGGGTTTCATTTATATTTGCTAAAATGTCACCAGACACGAAGATATTTTCAGCTCAGTGTTTCATCCTTTCCTTTTTTTACCCAGATGCTTGTTTTTAGCTTTTTCAAATGAATGGCGACCTAGAAATAGATATTCCCCGTAACATAGTTTGTTTAAGAGAGTTCAAACACTATGGCAAAAAACATTTTATAAAATGTAAAGAAGTATGACCTAGTGGAGAGAGCACAGGACTGAGGGTTAGGCTTATTGGGTTCTAATCCAGGCTCCACCTCTTGCCTGTTGTGGCCTTGGGTAAGTCCCTTATCTTCTCTGTTCCTCTCTTTCCTCATCTGGAAATGCCTGTTCTCCCCTCCTTCATACGCTGAACCCCCATGTGGGTCAGGGACTGTGTCTGATCTGATTATATTTATACTACTTAGTACCAATTTGACACGAAGTTAGTGCTTAGCAAATGCTATAATTATTATTATGATAAAAGTTTACAACAACTTACAGCACTTCAGTTCCTGCCTATAAATTCCACTTCTTTCCCCGTCCCCCTCCCCCTTCCTAGAATGGGTGAGCTTGCTAAACACTGTGTAACCTTGAAAGTGGTGAATATTTTAAAGGTCAGGTATTGACGGTTACTGAATTACTTACTTTTCCTAATGACCTCAATTATATCCAAGCTGAGTCAGTAGTCAATAAACAACACCATTAACATATATAGAAAAAGGGTTCTTTTACATCTCTGAGACATTGGCAATCTCTTAATTGTCCCTTACATGAAATGGTAAGATCACGGGCGCTTTGATAGATGATTGACAACGGATAATGTCAGAAATCTTCGAACTGGTTTGGAAAGTTCAGGCCAACAACCCTGATGTAGACACACAAATAGATTTATCACCCAGTTCACAGTTCTGCAAATAATCCATTTGGAATCCATTTATATCGCCACCTGCATAATCTTCTTCCTAGCTAATGAATCTTTTGTGGGAATGTGTTTAAAAAGAAAAAACCTCAAGAAGTCAGTGCAAAGGCAATCATGTCTTGCATTCAAAAGAAAGTATAACAAAAACGCCTATTGGCTCTAAGGCTCTCTATCAGCTGCTGATTTCTTACCTAATCACTCTCTTCTTCCCCTACCCTGCTCCCACTCTTCATTTCTCCTAAGCAAACATTCGAATGAACTTCACACCAGACTTTACTACCTCTAGCACATTCCTTTCCCCCCCGTGGAATCCCATTGGCTCCTCCCAGCTATATCCCTTCTCTCCTCCAAAACTTTCTAAAACATCTAATTCATCGAGGACGCATCACCTCTTAGAAAGCAGGATGGCATAATGGGTAGAGCACAGGCCTGAGAGTCAGAAGGTTATGCGTTCAAATCCTGGCTCTGCCATTTGTCTGCTGCTATATGGACTTGGGCAAGTCACTTCACTTCTCTATGCCTCATCTGTATAATGAAGATTGATATTGTGAGCTCCACATGTCCAACCTAATTTGCTTGTATCCACCCCAATGCTTAGTATGGTACCTGGCACACTAAGCACTTAACAAATATCACAATTCCTATCATTATCATTATTATTAACCATCTAATTGTCCTCCAACCTAGTCACACTACCCATCAGCCACCTTAGCAATCATCACCATCTATTTTTTGAATTTGTTCCTTCATTCACTCATTCATTTATTGACTTATTTATTCATTTATTTAATTCTGAGCAACAAGACAGATTTGGACTGGTTAAAATGTCTAAATATGGGTGGCACTGTTTTGCTTTATGAATATAAAAGTTTTCATGATGGTTTTGTGCTCTGGATCAAGTTCAAAATCCTACTTTATGAGGAACGAGGCAATAAAAGGATGGCATGGCAGGACTGAATTAAATGTCTCAAGGTACTAGGACAGAGGGGATTCCCCACCCCAGAGTTATTTCTCAGCACCAAATTTATTCCCTCATTCTCCCTGGAGCAAATGTACATCTGTCAATCAATCAATGGTATTTATCGGGTACTTACTGTGTACAGAATACTTTATTTGGTGCCTGGAAAAGTGCAGTACTAGCTGGTAGATACAATCCCTGTCCTCAAGAAGATTTCATTCTAGTAGAGGAGACAGACATTAAAATAAATTACAGATGGGGGAAGCAACAGACTATTAGGACAAGAACATAAGTTTTGTGAGGGCATCTACCTCTGAGTATATCCTTCCCTTCTCCACAATGTAAGAAACTAATTTAACCCATCAGGAGTAACAGTGTTAAAATCAATCAATCAATCAATCCCAGTGACTACTATGGGCAGAACACTGTACTGAGTATTTGGGAGAGTAAAGTAGAAGACACAATCCCTGCAAATAAGAAGGTGGTACCAGGGAAGACAAAGATAAAATAATTTACAAATAGGAGGGGGAAGTGCTCAGTTTGCTAAATCTGCAAAATGATGTGAATTGTACCTCCCAACCCTTTAGTACAGTGCTCTGCACACAGTAAGTGCTCAGTAAATATGATTGAATGAATGTGAATCAAAGTGCAACAGAAAATACTGAGAGCAAAAGTGCTAAGGAGGAACAAGGTGCCTAGAGGATAATACTGGGAGCACATGACCTGGGGAGGAGAAAAAAATTCATCTGGGATAGTTTTCTGGGTTAGATGGGAGTTCAGAAGTGTTCTGAAGATGGGAAGAGCCATGGTCTAGTGGATTCTAAGGGGGTGGGAATTCCAGACAGGAAGAAGGGGTGAGGTGGGGGTTAGAGGGTTAGAGAATTAAGAATGAAGTATGGTCAGAAAGTGAGATCGTGAGAAACAGATTTGGGGTAGGTTGGGGTGCAGTAGGAGGAAAGAATGGATGGGTAAGAGGGAGAGAGCTGATGGAGTGTCAAAGCCAATGGTCAGGAGTTTCTTTTGATGTGAAGATGAATGAGTAACAATTAGCAGTTTTGAGGAATGGAGAGACAAGTGCAAAATGACATTTTTTGAAAGATGATCCAAGCAACTGGAGAGGGGAAAAACTGACAGCAGAGAGACCAGTGAGGATGCCAACTAGTCAAGCTGGGATATATCAAGCACCTGGACTTGTACGGGATGGGGGGCTTAGAGGGGAGGCTGAATGGAGAGGAAAAGGAAAGATCTGGAAAATGTGGATTTAGCAGCTGATTGGCAGACTGGATGTGAGAGTTTAAAGAGATTGTGAGCTTCAGAAACTGCTGTTCTCAGTTGTAATGGAAAAGTTAAGTGGAGAAGAGAATTTAGGAGGTATAATGAGGAGTACAGTTTGGACATACTGAGTTTGAAGTGCCAGTGGGACATCCATATGGAGATGTCTTGCAGACAAAGGAAATTCAAGATTACAGGTGGGGAGAGAGGTTGGGACCGGAGAAATAGATTTGAGAGACACCTGCATAGAGGGGCTAATTGAAGCCATGTGAGCAGGTAAAATTTTAGAGTAATTCTAAGTGAGAATATGGGCTTGAGGAAAATCCTTTTTAGGGGCTGGAAAGTATAGGATAATTTGGTGAGTGACCGAGGAGATAGTAGGAAAGCCAGGAGAGAACTGTATCAGTGAAACCAAGAAATACCAACAATGGGTGGTGGTCCTTCTTACCAGAGATTTATTGGTTCAGGGCATTTAGATTCTTCCTTACCATAACATTGTTTGAAGCTAAGAAAGAAGATCAAAGATTATTAAATATCCTTTTCAATCTCTTGGACAGAGATCTAGTTTGGATTATCAACTCCCATGTCCAAGGAACTCCCATGTCCTTATTTTCCCATCCAAACCCTGTCCTCTCTCTGACTTTCCCATCTCTGTAGATGGGACCACCATCCTTCCTGTCTCACAGGCCCATAACCTTGGCATTATACTTGACTCTTCTCTCTCATTCAAACCACATATTCAATCCACCACTAAATCATGTCAGTCCCATCTTCACAACATAGCTAAAATCCACCCTTCCTCTTCATCCAAACTGCTACCACATTAAAACAAACACTCATCCTGTCCGGCCTGGATTACTGCATCAGTCTCTTTGCTGACCTCCTGTCTCTCCCCACTCCAGTCCATAGTTCACTCTGCCACCCAGATCATTTTTCTACAGAAATGCTTAGGATATGTCACCCTGTTCCTCAAAATATTCAAGTAGTTTGCCATCCACCTCCACATCAAACAAAAATTCCTCACCATTGGCTTTAAATCACTCCACTAATTTGCCCCCTCCTACTTTACATCCCTTCTCTCCTTCTACAACCTAGCCCACATACTTCGCTCTTCTAGTGCTAACTTTCCATCTAGTCCTCACTTGTCTATCTCACCGCAGTCCCCTCACCCATGTTCTGTTTCTGGCCTGGAACATCCTGTCTCCTCAAATCTGACAATTACTGTCCCCAACTCAAAGCCTTATTAAAGGCACAGCTCCCCCAAGAGGCCTTCCCAGACTAAGCCCCACCTTTCCTCATCTCCCACTCTCTTCTGCATTATTCTGACCTGTTCCCTTTGCTCTTCCCCCTCCCAGCCCCAGAGCACTTATGTACATCTCTTTAATTAATTTATTTGTATTCATGTCTGTCTCCCCACTCTAGACTGTAGGTTCACTGTGGGCAGGGACTGTTTCTGTTTATTGTTGTATTGTACTCTCCCAAGACCTGCATCTGAATGTCAAGAAAACAAAAATTATGACAACTGGAGTTTTAACACATTTGTAGTAGATGGAGAGAAGATTGAAATAGTTGACTTTTTTTTCTTTCCTGGGATCGATAATCAATAATAAAGGAACTAGTAGCCAAGAAATATGCCAAAGATTAATGTTAGGAAGACTTGCTATGAAGAGCCTGGAAAAAGTCATAAAATGAGTTGATGTAACAATTGCCACAAAAATATAAATTGTCAACTCTAAGAAGTTTCCAGTGACAACGTATGGATCCAAAAACTGAACCGTGAAAAAACAGGATAGAAAGAACGTCTATTCTTTTGAAATGTTGTGTTGGAGAAGGCTTTTGTGAATACCATGGACTGCCTGAAAAACAAACAAATGGATTTTAGAGGAAATTAAACCGAAGTGATCTTTGGAAAGCCAAATAACTCGACTTAGATTAGCATATTTTGGACACATAAATCAGGAGAACTAATTCTCTGGAGAAGACACTAATGCTAGGGAAAGTCCAGGGAAAACGTGGAAGAGGAAGACCAGCAGCTAGATGGATAGAGACCATAACAACGATAGCAGAAGAACTGCTAGAAAAGTTGTGGATTAAGGAAGAGGACAGCACATTCTGGAGAAAGTATATCCATGGAATGACGATGAATCAGAAATGACTCAATGGCACTTAATAGTAATAACTTCCCAAACACTTAGTACAGTGTTCTGCCCTCAGTAAGTGCTCAATAAATATGACTGAATGAATGAACGATCAGTCCTGCTTGTCCTCACTTTCCCACGATTATCATCAGTGGGATAAGAAGCGACTTACCTCTTTTGAGGCATCTGGGAGTAGGGAGAAAAGTGCCTGGGGAGGGAAAAGTAGACCAAAGAAACATATGCATTCAAAGGATTCACTGAGCAAGCAAAACAGAAAATTGCTTTAGTTATTAAGGAACTCTATGGAGATTACTTCTAAGTATAATTTTAATAGTGATTTAAGCCATATGAGATTTGACTATTCTTTCCCTCCTAAATGTAGTTTTGAATGAACAAGAGAGGATCTTAAAGCATTATATGCTTTAAACAAGCACCCACTTTTAGATACGTAAAAGTACACTGTTATTTTATGTCTTCTTTAATGGTCAGTCTCTAAAGACATCAGGGTTTCCAATATTACTGAATTTATGAAAGTAAGAAAAAGCTAAAAATAAATTTCAGAAGAGGACAGGAGATAAAAAAAGAGACCATTAGACCATAACAATGCCACACTAGCTTAGGTCAATTATGCATTCAATCCAGTTTATGTCTCTGACAGTGGCATCAAACACACTGAGTGGAACACTGTGATTGCTGCTCTTATTGACATCTCTCTTCGTGGTTTGTATTATACCCTGCAATAGCTACCTAACCTTGGTTTTACTAGAGTTTCTTCTTACTTCTTCAGCTGATCCTTCTCAGTCTCTTTGCCAGCTCTTTCTCTGCCTCCCACCTCTTTAACTGGGTCATCCAAAACTCTACTCTAGATCCTCTTCTCTCACTTCACCCTCACTCCCTTCAAGAGCTCAACTGTTCTCACAGCTTCAACTACCACTTCTTTATAGAAGACTCACAAATCTACCTTGCTAACCCTAACTTTTCTCCTTTCTCCATCTCTGGAATCTCACATCTCTTTCTGGGCCTAAGACATCTCTACTTGGATGTCTCCTCAGCTCCACCTCTCCACCACAGCCATCCAATTGTTCATTGGTATTTATTGAGTGTTTACTGTGTGCAGAGCACTGTACTGTTTGCTTAAGCACTAGGCCCTTAAATTACTAGTTAAGTTGCAAAGCAAAGCTACCAGAAACTGCCTCCTCTCCTCCACACTAACTGGGGCCCCTGTTTCCAACATGCTTTGTGCACTCGTGGCTGCAGCTTTAATTAGCTGCTTCTTCACAATTTCTATGCCCCCCTATACTGAACAGCCAAGCCACCTCTCCAGGAACCAGCACTGGCTCTTCTCCATGCTATCGAGGAGACTCTGTTCTACCCTGCCTTCCACCACCCCAGCTGGAAAGAGAAAAGCACTCACAGTAAGAGTCCTCCACAAACCTCTGGAAGACTAGTTGCTGCTGTAGCTATGGGTGTGCCAGAACTTTGAACCACAAAGTGTCTGAAATTCTTCTCCTCTTGAAAGAGCACCCTGCTGATTACTGTTTTCTTTCTGGGTATTTATTCTTGTCTCCTAGGCTATTTTAATATTTTATTCTTTCATCACTCCTTATGCATCTGCCTCCAGTCCCCTCTCCCTGCTTTTAATTCTTGGATTTTGAGCCCCCTAAGGGTCAGGAACTGTGTCTAATTCCCACCTGTATATTCTGCCACAGTCCTTAGCAAAGCATTGGGTGCATATCAATAGTACTGATATGTGCTTAATCAATACTATTACTTCAACTTCTGGCAGCTGAAGGTCAATATGTCCAAAATTGAAATCCCCATGTTTCCTGCCAAATCCTCTCTTTGGTCTGATATTCCCCTCACAATTGACAATACCACCATCCTCCCCTTCTCTAGAGCTTGTACTATTAGCATTAGCCTTGAGTCTGCCCTCTCTTTCAACCCCCATGGTGTCTCACCAAATTCTTTTGTTTTTCCCCCACCACATTTCCAGGATCTGTACCTTCTTCACCATTCAAATGGCCAAGGCATCTGTGGAACCCAGGCTTGACTATAGCATCAGCCTCCTTGCTGAGATTCCTGCCTTCACTCTCTTCCTTCTCCTATCCAAATTTCACTGTATTAGCCTCATCATTTTTTTTCTAAAATGTCTTTCTGCCCACTTCTCAAATACTCAAATAGCTGCCCAAACATTTTCCCATTAAGCAGAAACTCTTGACCATTGGCTTTAAGATACTCAGGCATCTCTCCTTTGATTTATCCACTTCTCCAACTATACCACAGGTCACATTCTTCATTCCTCCCAAGGTAATCTACTCATGTGGCTTGTTCTGGTCTTTCTCACCACCAATCCCTTACACTTATCTTCCCCCATGTGTAGAACTCCCTCCCACTTCATTTCTGAAAGTCCACAGCTCTCCCTATCTTCAAAGCCTTTCTAAAATCACATCTACTCCAAGAGCTCTTCCTTCAAGAAAAATGCCACACCATCTAATCTATCATCAATAATATTCCTTAAGCACTTCCCATGTGCAGAGCACAGTACAATACAATAGAGTTGGTAGAGCACAATCTCAGGACTCAAGGAGTTTACAGTTCAGTGGGGAAGACAGATGTTAAAATAAACTATAGATAGGAGAACCAACAGAGTATAAGGATATATACATAGGTACTGTGGGACTGTGGTGGGGGTGGGGGGAGGGTAACCAAAGTGCTTAGAGGATATAGACCCAAGTACACTGACAACACAGAAGGAAGAGAGAATGGAGTAGGGAGATGAGAGGTCAGTCAGGGAAGCTTGTTGGTGGAGACTCTATTTTTGTAGGATTTTGAAGATAAGGACAGTGACGGTTGGTAGGATGAGGAGAAGGAGGGAGCTGAGGAGGAGGGAGCTTCAGGAAAGAGGGAAGGTATAAGCAAGAGGTCAGTGACAAGAAAGATGAGATCAAGGTAGAGTGAGTAGGTTGGTTTTAGAGGAGTAAAGTGCATGGGCTGGACTGTAGTTTGAGAGGAGCAAAATTATGATGGAGGTAGAGAGCTAATAACCTGAAATCAAAAGGTAAGGTGTTTCAGTTTGATGCTGAAATGGTTGGGCAACTATAGTAGGCTTTAAGGAGAGGGAATGTGTGCACATATTTTCTTTCTATTTTTATTTTTTTTTTAGAAAATTGATCTGGGCACAGAGTGAAATATGGAGGTGGGAGAAGCTGGAGACGGAGAATTCAACGAGGAGACTGATGAAGTAGTCGAGGCAGCATGGGACAAGTGCTTGGACCAGTGTAGTTGCAGATTGGATGGAAAGGAAAAGATTCTACAGATGATGTGAAGAGAAACATTGTGGCCTAGTGGAAAGAGCACTGCCCTGGGAGTTAGAGGATTCAGGTTCTAATCCTGGCACAGCCACATGTTGTTGTGTGACCTTGGGCAAGAAACTCTACCTCAATTTTCTCATCTGTAAAATAGGGTTTGAATTCTTGATCTCCCTCCTACTTAGACGGTGAGCCCCTTGTAGGGCAGGTACTGTGTACACCCTGATTACCTTCTTCCTACCCTAGTGCTTAGACAAGTGCTTACTATGTGCCAACTTCTGTACTAAGTGCTGGCGTGACTACAAGTACCTCAAATAAAGTGAAATTCCATAATGGGCTCACAAATAAGCAGGGGGAGACTGAGTAAAATCACACTAACAGTGGAATTTGAATAACAACAAACAACAAAGTCAACAAATTGCTACAATGTTGAAACAGGTTCTTGAAATATTAAAGCAGGTCTCGAATGGAGTCCTCAAACTCCCCACATACCAGGTGGTCAATATAATTTCTACTCTATGTACCATTGTTTGAAATGTTAAATTATTATGGGTTGAATTTTGCTGTCTAATTGTTTACGGGCTGAAAATTTTCCCAAAATGCTACATGGAGTTCGATTGTCTGGGGATAATTTAATGATCCAGTACAGGTCAGAAGTTTCAAAAGCACTCTTTTGTGGATTTACTGCAACATCTACTGTGATGAGCAATTTCCTCTTGAGAGTTGAATTTCATAGTGTTTGAGATACCAGAGATGATGAGGTTGTGGGCTTGACTGCATTGGACAGATGGGATTTTTTTAGGGAATTTTCCCATAGAAATGCCATTTGCAAAGGAGAAACCTACCATTATATGCCATAGCTATTATTAGAGAGGATTATATTATGTAATAATAATAATAATAATAATAATAATGGTATTTGTTAAGCACTATGTGCCAAGCACTGTTCTAAGCACTAGGTAGACAGAGGTAATATTTTTGGAGCCAAATATTTCCAGTAACACATCCCAGCCCACCCTAGGCACCTGATGTCATTATGTTGGCCCAATTGAAATATTGTATTTCTTTCACAACTTCCTGTTCTGGCCTCTAATGCTCCAAACAGTAATCAGAGTCCAAGAAGATGGCTGATAGAATGATGGGGTAGTATAGGGCTAATTATCCATCAGGAGGGTTATCACACCAATCAAAAAGCACCCAAGAGGATCCAGTTGTGAGATTAAAACATCCAGTCTGACCCAGATTAAGGTATCACTTTTCAGGCAGATGTTGCTTAATTGCAAATAAAAATTGCAATTCTCCTGATTTGAGCTAACAAAGTGAGAGAGATCATGGGGGCTATTATGAGATATGTACTTGTAAAAATGTTTCATTTTCTATTGGGGTTGGCCCCTGGTGATACAGCCAAAGACTGTGTTTTACCCACTCAACCATGTTTCCCAATTCTAATGATGATTTAACCATGGAGAATCTTATAAAGAAATAGTCTGTTGACCTCTTAATCCTCGTTAGTTGTGTTCAACCTTGATAAAGTTAAAAATAATTTGGATTATTCATTTATTTTGAACTCCTTGTTACTAAAGCTCCCTTACCTCCCTTTCAGGTTATGTAAATAGATCGTAGAAAAGAGACTTTCAAGAAAGTAGCTTCTCCTCTATTTTCTTCATTTTCATGGTACTCCTTGGGATGGAGAAATGAGAATGGTAATTCTTAGAGTTGCAGAAGGTTCTCTTTAGGGTAAAAATATTCCAGGGCAGACAGGAAAATAAGAACTTCATCGTGTGACTTGTGCACGATGTTAGTCTGGGACTGAAGGAAATCTGTTAGTGAACCAAATGTAAATAAGATGCTGAAGATTTCACTTTCTTTTCTTTCTATTTTATTTTCATGAGAACATATGAATATGTGAGAATTCTGAAAGTGTTTAATTCTGGATAAATGCTCATATGCTCTAAGTCTAATTTTAAAAAGTGGGAAATGGAGAAGAAGAGGTAATATTGATGTGTGTGAATTTAATATCTGTTGTACCAAACATAACATTTTAGGTTCTAATAATTCTTGAGATCGATTTGCATGGCTTTTATTAGATTAAAATATCTTTAAGACCAGGGATCATCTTTCATTTCTGTTGTAAGATTCTATATGTCTAGTATGCACACAAGAGCTGTTCAGTAAATGCTGTAAATATGATGAATGATATTTATTTAGCACTTGTTGGTTGCAGATTACAAATTGTTGATAAAGCTGCCCTTAAAATGGCTAACAATGAGGGGAAAGATTTTCCTTATGTTTTACTAGTTTTTCAGAACATGCAAAATGTCTGTTCTGTTGGTGTTAAAAAAAATTATAATAATGGTATTTATTAAGCACTTGTTACATGGCAAGCAAGAAAATAAGCAATGGAAGTTTTAAAGTTAAAGTTAAGGTTTTGCACATTCATAAGCAGATTCAATTTTACATTCTCACAGGCTAGGAAGCTTCATTTTGGATTCATGCCAACCCATTTGAGACCCAAGAAAAAGCTGAAGGGCACTGGGACAAAGTTGGATAGTGATAGTGGAAATTCAGGGTTCTTAATATACCCTTCTGTAATATCCTAATTTAACATTTTATCATATACATAAAAATGCCCAGAGGATATAAAGCTAGTTATTTGTTTTCTTGGTGTTAGCTTAAAAAATCTATTTGATTTACCAGCAATTCAATACTCAAAATTCATGCAGGAAAGCAATATATTTCTAGTCTTCTTCTTACTATTGTTTCTTGAAGTGAAGTTAATTTTCCTGGACTAACTGGTTTTATTCTTTATTCTGTCCTTTTTACCTCATCTTGACTACTTTTAAATTAACCTCACTCATTTCTTATTTCAGTGGGATTCTTTCCCTTCAGTACCTAAATCACTCATCAGCATCCATGAGTGTGGGTGTGGCTCAATAAATGTATCTGAGACCCATTACAAACTGCCGTAACAGTGAATGAGTATAATCCTTTCCAACAGTGAGAAATAACCACTTGCAGCTCCTTGTTGCTGTTTCCAGATCTCACTCCTAGCAACTGATTTTCCCAAAGACACTACTCAAGGAGAGCAGTGTGGCCTAATGGATAGAGCATGGGCCTGGGAGTCAGAAACACCTGGGTTCTAATCCTGGCTCCATCACTTGTCTTCTGTGTGATCTTGGGCAAGTTACTTTTCTCTGTGTCTCAGTTACCCCATTTGTGACATGCGGATTAAGATTGTGAACCCCATGTGTGACATGGATTGTGTCCAACCTGATTAGTTTATATAGGTTCCAGCCTTTAGCACAGTGCCTGGTATATAGTAGGTGCTTAACAAATACCACTGTAAAAAAAACCAAAAAAACTCCCCTTGATTCCTACATGCAAAGCTGGTGGTCTGATGTTGTCATTTCCCAACTGTCCGCTGCTTTGCCACATTGTTTTACATTGTGTTTACCTTTGTCTTTAAAGCAATTTTCCCCCTCTCTGCCTGTGTGACTTAATTAACACTATTATTACTCTTGATATTATTATTAGTAGTAGTATTAATAATAATAATTTCAGCAGTTACTTGGGAATGTCGCTATGCTCCATTAACCTCACATGCCTGGCCACCAATGCTCTGTTGTAACAAGCACTGCCTCAAACCTCGTGAGCTGACCACATTCCAGAGCCTCAATTTCAGTGTCCCTAACTTATCACCTGATGTTGAGTGGGAGCAGTAAAAAAATAAACCTAACAAAGTAAAAAAGTAGAAAGTACTTTACAACAGTCAGGCACTAAATAACAAACCCTGGGGCCTCCAAACATCGATGGTCTCCTTAAGAGCCCATCTGACTGACAGTGGAGAGCACGTGTGATTTATTTCTTATGGCATAATCTTGAGCTACATCTCCATCAGAACCAAATTTTATAAGAGCGTTTCACTAAATTAATTACCCAGGGTCCAGTTCCCAGATCCTAGCAAAGCATGATGGTCTGAGCACTATTGTGAACTGTGAAGGGACTGGCAAATTGACTATCACATTGATCTCCAGGTTGTGGCAGAAGCATCCAGGTATGAAGGTCACAAACAAAGTCACACTCTGCTGGGACTTTGTTTACAAGTCCCTTGCTTTGTAATGCATGCTCAGCTCTTGGGGTTCTGCCCAATCTGGAGTGTCTGAGAATACCAGTTTCAGTAAAGCTCTTGGACGCTATCACGTTACATTTCAGAAGTAGTGACCAGCTTATTTAAAACAAAGAAGCTCTGACCTTTCTCCCCTTTTGAAACCAAAAACAGATGAAGCAAAAGTGACTCATTTCCGGCTTTAAACAAGCTCTAAGAAACATTTTTCCAAGTACAGTTTTGTGGGTTTATTTGCTTTTTGCTTTTTTGCATAAATATCTCATTCCCTTTTTGTCAAGGTCAACATATTTATTACTTATATTCATGGTGTGGCTCCTTTTCTTCCTTCTAGCTCTCTTTTTTTTATCTGTGTTGTTTATAACCATGACCCTTGATCCTCCAAGTCTTAAAACAGCTTTGCTTTCAGCAGCTAAAACTGACAAGGTCAGCATTTTTCTGTTTATTCTGAGAATACTATTTACCCTCTGGGGTTTTTAAAAGCAATTCTGTAAAACATCACTTGGAGAAAGTTTGAAGCATTCACAGAGACTTCCAAAAAAAAATCGGGGCATAATACATGGCAACTTTTCACTCTGATAGCTGAACTTCAGGACTATCACAGTCTGTCTCACTCTAGGAGGGTGAGCAGCCTCACCAAGAACAACAACAACAACAACAACAAAAATTAACCTTGAATTTCCAAACCCTGCCATCTAAATGCTTGGATGCTAACTCATATCAACTGTGTCAAATTCACTCTCTGACCTTTATAATTAAACACGAAAAATAGTTTGATCAGCTAAATCCCGAGTTTTACCCTAAAGAGGACAAGTTAATTGTTTTAAATGTGTACTGTTACATTCTTGGTTTTTAATTAAAACGAAGAAAGGAAGTCAGGCTTTTTCAGAGATCAAACCGCAGAATTAATCAACTTTTAAATAGTACTAATGTTTTGGCAGTCAGGGGTCCTGACTTTCTGTTCTCATAGAAAGAGACACAGGCTGTTTCTACACAGGGAAAATAAAGAAAGTTCTTGAGCCCAACCCAGGAGGGGAGAATGCTTTCTCTACAGGCCTGAAAATTATTTGAAAAACCCGACTGTATTCTCTAGAGTCTTGAAACAGATAACCCTGGATACCTGTGTAAAAAACACTGTGTTCCCTAGGGAACAATACTTCTCAGAAAAGATGAAACTGTCCGGTCAAGGGGACTGAGCATTTCTGTGGAGAGGAATTCCCTCCCCAAACATACCTTCCCTGCATTTAAGACGCCTGGGCTGTGCTTCACCCAGGCAGTGGCAGTCTGAAAATTTAGAAGCCATAATCACACGACTGACCATGACACTGGCAACAGCAGTTAGTAAGTACAGTGGGTGGCAAACTATTACTGTGTTTCTTCCACACTGAAATTTGGATCGCCTTCATTTTCACCAGGCAGGGAAATTATCCTAAACTATGAAAAATCAGCATGGGAGATAAAAATGGAGTTAATAGAAGATGCCTATGCACTTATTTGTAGAGTTGAGTAGAGTTCATTTTCCTGACAAAGAAATTCTGAAACTTTGGGAAGGTGTTAAAGATACCAAAAGAACAGTGAGTTGAATGATGCATTTCAGTTTCCTTTTACCCCTGCAGGATTATTAAATAACCATTTTATGTTTAAAGTTGCCACATAGAAAATTTAGACCTTTTAATTAATGTAGTAATCTTTCTTTATTGCAGATTGATTTTTAAAATAGAAAATTTTCATCCTGAATGGATTCTAAGGTTTACTATAACTAAGGAATATACAAGTAGACACATGGGCAGAAAATTTGGCACAATTTCCTAGGTAGTTAAGGTAGCCAAGATAGTTAAATATACAAAAAAGGTTAGCTCTCAAAGGGTTAACCCACATCATTTTTTTAATTGTTTCTTCATTTAATGACTTCCAATTCCACATAGACTCATGGGGTATTTGTAGTTCAAGTCTAATGTGGATTCCTGAGTGACAGAGTATGCTGTTTTGGCATGGATAAGGAAAATAATGGATAGGTGAGCATCAGTTTGCTTACACCTAAAAAAAAAGGAAATGAAAATTACATTCTTAAATTTAGAAGTCAAAACTGTTCCTTTAGCATTGCAAAAAACTTAAGGATTTAAAGGGAATATCACAGGGGTGATATAATTCACCCAGATAGTTTAATCCTAACCTCATTTTTGGAGCAGGTTTAATTTCTTTGAAGAATTACCCCTGAAAATTCTCATGTTACCCAAAATATATATTATTTTGGAGAATCCAGTAACCTATTACTTTGGAAGAATCATAAGAATGAAAACCACTGGGTTACCCTGAGGTGAGATATTTGGAAGTTTTATTGCTATTTGTTCTGGTTCCTCTAATTCATATGCTCATTTAAATTTGTTGTTCGGACAAACTTATTCATATAGGGCAAATAGTTTAGAAATTAAATAAGTATATTCTTCCAGGGGCTACTTCCAAATTTAAAAAGAGAGCAATTTGATAGCAGCTGAGAAAGAATGTTACATACTGGAAAGAGCGTGGGCTTGGGAGTTGGGAAACTATATTCTAATCCCAGCTCCACCACTTGCTTGCTGTGTAAACTTGGGTAAGTCACTGAACTACATTGTGCCTCAATTTCCACATCTATAAAATGGGGATTCAATGTTACTTCTACCTCCTACCTAGACTGTGAGACCCATGTTGGATGGGGACTGTGTCTGACTGGATTAATTTATATCAACCCCAGTGTTATTCCTTAACAAATACTGCAATTATTATTATTGTTACTGATAGCCAGTGGCCCAGGCCTTCATAATAGTGACTTCAAATTTCTACTCTCATCCCAATTACTGTATACTTGTACTGTAATGTAGGACAACCACCTGGATATGCTCATGAGACACGGAAGATGCACCCAATTTTAATTTAAAATATATCAATTCTCCTATGGCAAATTGTGAAGGGCATGCACCATAATCATAAAGTTTATCCTTCCTATGCTAAAAAAATAAGTGCCATCACTGTTGGGTCAGACCAATGGTCACTGAGCCCCATATTCTAATTCCTACAATGGTGACTAGTACTGTGAAGAAACACGTGATGATAATAATAATAATAATAATTGTGCTGGTTAAACATTGTACTAAGCCTGGGGTACACCCCAGGCCAGACACAGCCCCCGTCCCACATGGGACTTGTACTCTAAAGTGGGGAGAACAGGTACTTAGAGAAGCAGCATAGTTCAGTGGAAAGAGTCCGGGCTTGGGAGTCAGAGATCATGGGTTCGAATCCCTGCTCTGCCACTTGTCAGCTGTGTGACTGTGGGCAAGTCACTTAACTTCTCTGTGCCTCAGTTACCTCATCTGTAAAATGGGGATTAACTGTGAGCCTCAGGTGGGACAACCTGATGATCCTGTATCTACCCCAGTGCTTAGAACAGTGCCCTGCACATAGTAAGTGCTTAACAAATACCAACATTATTATTATTACTGAATCCCCACTGTGCAGGTGAGAAGACTGAGGCCCAGAGAATTTAAGTGATTTGACCCAGATCATTCAGCAGCATGTGGCAGAGCCAGGATTAGAATCCAGGTACCCTGAATCTCTCTCCACTAGGCAATGCTGCTGCCCATTCTGATATCCATCCTAAAATTTAGGGATGTGCTATCTAACATGCTTAAATATTCTTTTACGTTCCTTATGTTCCTGGCAGCAACCCATTGTGGACTGAACTCTTCAGATTTATCCATGTTTTCTTGAAGCTGCTGATAGTTTAGACCTGTAGAACTCCTAGGGCAAAGAAATTTCATATGATGTCACCTGTGTTGTGAAGCAATATCTTTTGTTTGACACAGAAGGTCTTAAGACAAAACATGGGCCCACTGACTGGAATTTAGGTAATGGAAATTCCTGCTGGTGTGAATGAACAGCCTGGACAAACAGCATGGCTAGTGAAAAGAGCTCAGGCCTGGCAGCCAGGAGACCTTGAGTTCTAATCCCAGCTCTATTACTTGTTTGCTGTGTGACCGACTGTAAAATGGGGATTAAATACCAATTATTCTTCCCCTTAGACTGCAAGTCCTATGAGGGGCAGGGACTATGCGAGAGCTCATTATCTCATACATACCACAGTGCTTGCCCCGTAGTATATTCTTAACAATTAGCATAAACATTATGGAGAGCATGGGCCTCCAAATATTTTCTTGATGCACAGGATCCTGCAAATAGAAGATTCCAACTTCAGATCTTTGCTTACCAAAATCAGACTGAAGTTGGGAAATACACTGGGTGCACATAATTCTGTTTTGAAACCAAAAACTTCCCAGCAGGGAAAAATCAGATAAGTAATCCCTTATCCAGGCAGGCCCCCCAGACTACCAAAAAAAAATGCCTTTCTTCCAAGTTGTTTACTTAAAGTGTGGACTAATTTGCCCATATCACTAAGTGACTTGTCTTTCACCACACTAGAGAGTGTTCCAAGGTTTGAAAGCAAAAATCTTATTTCCTAAAATTCCATTGTCCAAGAATAGAGACTTCACAACCTACCTTGAAAGTCTATTCTTGCATTTCATCACTTATTCAAGGAATTCTGCCTTATGATAAAATTGAACTCCTCTTGCTTCCATTTAAATCAATTCCCTCTTATTTAGCCCTTTGTGGAACAGCTATTACATGTTCTCTCCATAAAAACCTTCATATCTGTGAAGAAAAAACTATTACTTCACTATTAGGGTAAATAAAGCTCAATAATTCAGCTTTTTCTTATAAAACTTCATGACAGTTTTGTAATCATGAATATTCGGTTAGGGATGGCACTGCTTACCACATTAACCTAGTTATATTGAATATAAATATTAAGAGATATTATCATTGGATTCCATGTTTATAAAGTCAACTGATAGCTCATGTTCCAATGAAATATCCAGGCTTGATCATGAAAATACAAATACTGTTTGCAATGGCAATATAAAGTAAACTTTTTTCTTTATTCTTCCTTTTAAAATAAATATATCCTTTTGGGTTAACATTTTATATAAAAGCATAGCCTAGACATGTACATGTACTGGTGGAATTAAATCATCAATAATCACTATCTAAAATGAATTACATTCCAAAAGCACTGGCTAATGATTTATCTTTTCTTCATGGAACTGATCTCTATCAGATTGATTTATGTAGCAGCCAATCATGTTTCAGTAAACTGCAGCATGCACATGCATCTTTAAGTGATGATAAGCTTGTGACTGTCCATTTATTTGTACACCAGCAAAAATAAAATCCCACCCTGTCTAAAACCACTGTACTATTCCCAAATACTCTAATATTCCAATCATTGATAACAGGCAATGCCATATCAAATATTTGGACTAAGTGAACTGGTTATATGCATATACGAGAAAAAAATACTGTGGGCTTTTTCACTTTTGTGGCAGTTGAATACGTTGCATTCTCTTTCAGTGTATGTTTACATTATTTGCTTTGATATAAGGTACCTCTTCGCCCATTTACATTATTTGCTTTGATAGTGTTGCTTTTGTTGGTTGTTGGAGTGATTGACGGCATCATGCTGTTCTATTTAATTGCCTTTCTGCAATGCAAGGTTCTGTGTTTAGAAGACACTGTTTCATAAATAAATCTAAACTCTGTGTGTGTGTGTGTGT
This sequence comes from Ornithorhynchus anatinus, assembly GCF_004115215.2. Taxonomy (NCBI): domain Eukaryota; kingdom Metazoa; phylum Chordata; class Mammalia; order Monotremata; family Ornithorhynchidae; genus Ornithorhynchus; species Ornithorhynchus anatinus. The sequence continues at coordinate 12,947,092 of NC_041728.1, read as the reverse complement.
GTGTGTGTGTGTGTGTGTGTGAGAGAGAGAGAGAGAGAGAGAGAGAATTGTAGGGTTTCATTTCTCAAACTGACTCTGAAGTCATTCAGCTACAGCTGTCACCATACTTATCCTTATTTACTCCAAGGTTGTCTCATTCTTCATGCTTTCTCCTTGTTCTTTCGGTATTACAGAGATGGATGTTGTTTCTTAAGTGCATGAGGACCTTTCACACAGTTTTCATATTGGAAAAGGAAGAGTTCTATCGGTCGTGTAAATCTGAAATCTTGGTCCCCAATAAACCCAAAGAAATTGCCCCCCATTCACAAGAGAGAGTGGCCAATTCACATGTCAGGCTTATAAAACCTGGAAAAGGAAGGTGTGAATGTGTTCATTCATTCATTCATTCAATAGTATTTATTGAGCGCTTACTATGTGCAGAGCACTGTACTAAGCGCTTGGGATGAACAAGTCGGCAACAGATAGAGACAGTCCCTGCTGTTTCACGGGCTTACAGTCTAATCGGGGGAGACGGACAGACGAGAACAATGGCAATAAATAGAGTCAAGGGGAAGAACATCTCGTAAAAACAATGGCAACTAAATAGAATCAAGGCGATGTACAATTCATTAACCAAATAAATAGGGTAATGGAAATATATACAGTTGGGCGGACGAGTACAGTGCTGTGGGGATGGGAAGGGAGAGGTGGAGGAGCAGAGGGAAAAGGGGAAAAAGAGGGTTTAGCTGCGGAGAGGTAAAGGGGGGTGGCAGAGGGAGTAGAGGGAGAAGAGGAGCTCAGTCTGGGAAGGCCTCTTGGGGGAGGTGAGTTTTAAGTAGGGTTTTGAAGAGGGGAAGAGAATCAGTTTGGCAGAGGTGAGGAGGGAGGGCGTTCCGGGACCGCGGGAGGATGTGGCCCAGGGGTCGACGGCGGGATAGGCGAGACCGAGGGACGGTGAGGAGGTGGGCGGCAGAGGAGCGGAGCGTGCGGGGTGGGCGGTAGAAAGAGAGAAGGGAGGAGAGGTAGGAAGGGGCAAGGTGATGGAGAGCCTTGAAGCCTAGAGTGAGGAGTTTTTGTTTGGAGCGGAGGTTGATAGGCAACCACTGGAGTTGTGTAAGAAGGGGAGTGACATGCCCAGATTGTTTCTGCAGGAAGATGAGCCGGGCAGCAAAGTGAAGAATAGACTGGAGCGGGGCGAGAGAGGAGGAAGGGAGGTCAGAGAGAAGGCTGACACAGTAGTCTAGCCGGGATATAACGAGAGCCCGTAATAGTAAGGTAGCCATTTGGGTGGAGAGGAAAGGGCGGATCTTGGCGATACTGTAGAGGTGAAACCGGCAGGTCTTGGTAACGGATAGGATGTGTGGGGTGAACGAGAGAGACGAGTCAAGGATGACACCGAAATTGCGGACCTGAGAGACGGGAAGGATGGTCGTGCCATCCACGGTGATAGAGAAGTCTGGGAGAGGACCGGGTTTGGGAGGGAAGATGAGGAGCTCAATCTTGCTCATGTTGAGTTTTAGGTGGCGGGCCGACATCCAGGTGGAGACGTCCCGGAGGCAGGAGGAGATGCGAGCCTGAAGGGAGGGGGAGAGGACGGGGCAGAGATGTAGATCTGCGTGTCATCTGTGTAGAGATGGTAGTCAAAGCCGTGAGAGCAAATGAGTTCACCGAGGGAGTGAGTATAAATGGAGAACAGAAGAGGGCCAAGAACTGACCCTTGAGGAACTCCAACAGTTAAAGGATGGGAGGGGGAGGAGGCGCCAGTGAAGGAGACCGAGAATGACCGGCCAGAGAGGTAAGAGGAGAACCAGGAGAGGACAGAGTCCGTGAAGCCAAGATGAGATAAGGTATGGAGGAGGAGGGGATGGTCGACAGTGTCAAAGGCAGCAGAGAGGTCAAGGAGGATTAGAATGGAGTAGGAACCATTGGATTTGGCAAGAAGGAGGTCATGGGTGACCTTAGAGAGAGCAGTCTCGGTAGAGTGGAGGGGACGGAAGCCAGATTGGAGGGGGTCTAGGAGAGAATGGGAGTTAAGGAATTCTAAGCATCGATTGTAGATGACTCGTTCTAGGATTTTGGAAAGGAAGGGTAGTAGGGAGATAGGGCGATAACTGGAGGGGGAAGTGGGGTCAAGAGTGGGTTTTGTAGGATGGGGGAGTAGGATGGGGGAGTAGGGATGGGGGAGTAGGAAGTCAAGAGTAGGATGGGGGAGACGTGGGCATGTTTGAAGGCAGCGGGGAAGGAGCCATTGGAGATTGAGTGGTTAAAAATAGAAGTTAAGGAAGGGAGGAGGGCAGGGGCGATGGTTTTAATAAGGTGAGAGGGAATGGGGTCCGAGGCGCAGGTGGAGGGGGTGGCACTTGAGAGGAGGGAGGAGATCTCCTCTGAGGATACTGCAGGGAAGGATGGGAAAGTAGGGGAAAGGGTTGGTGGGGGGGAGGGGAGAGGCGGAGGGGTGACTTTGGGGAGCTCAGACCTGATTGTGTTGATTTTCGTGAGGAAATAGGTGGCCAGATCATTGGGGGTGGGAGATGGGGGAGGGGGAGGAACAGGGGGCCTAAGGAGAGAGTTAAAGGTCCGGAACAATTGGCGGGGGTGACGGGCATGGGTGTCGATGAGGGAGGAGAAGAAGTTTTGCCTGGCGGAGGAGAGGGCAGAGTTAAGGCAGGAAAGGATAAATTTGAAGTGTGTGAGGTCGGCTTGGTGCTTGGACTTTCGCCAGCAGCGCTCAGCAGCTTGAGCCTAAGAGCGTAGGAGGTGGACAGAGGAGGTGATCCAGGGCTGTGGGTTAGTGGAGCGAGAGCGGCGGAGGGAAAGGGGGGCGAGAGAGTCGAGATGAGTAGAGAGGGTGGAGTTGAGAGCGGAGACCTGATCATCGAGAGTGGAAAGAGAGGACAGGGCGGCAAGGTGAGGAGAGATGCTATTGGAAAGACGGATGGGATCGAGAGAGCGGAGGTCTCTGTGGGGCAGTAGCGAAGATTTGCAGGGGGAGGGAGTGTGAGAGATGAGGCAGGTGAGAAGGTTATGGTCAGAGAGAGGGATTTCAGAGTTGGTGAGGGAGGAGATATTGCAGCGGTAGGAGATGACGAGATCGAGGGTGTGACCGAGTCAGTGAGTGGGCGCGGTATGGTGGAGGAGGAGGTCGGCAGAGACGAGGAGGGATAGCAGGCGGGTAGCAGAGGAGTCGTCGGGTACATCCATATGGATGTTGAAGACTCCAAGGATCAGAGTGGGCAGAGAGAAGGAGAGAAGGAAGGTGAGAAAGGGGTCAAGGTGGTTGAAGAAGTCGGAGGTGGGACCGGGAGGGCGGTAGATGACAGCGACAAGTAAGAAGGTCGACACTGTCAAACTTCTTTTAAGAGTTACTCCTACAATGCTAGGTCTGAGGAGAGAATTTATAACACTGACCAAAAAGTGGGGTGTTTTCTGGGTCACATGGACCCTGCTTGTAATGCCAAGACTAAGATAACTTTGGGTATCTCCCTGCTCTGCTGCAGTACCAGACTCTCATGAAAGGCGACTGAAAATAGCTTCTTTAGCCAAGGGAATAAAAGTATAGGACTGTGAGCTCTAAAATGGAAATTGTTTTGATTGATTGATAAAGAGGGTGAGGGAGGGATCTCTTCATTTCTACTCTAGAATCATTCTTCATTCTTCTGGGATCCCAGCATTCAGAGAAAAGTAATGTAGTTGGAAAGAGAGAGGAGGAAAAAGAGAAGATCATGGAGATGGATAGTAGGAAAAAATGGAGGACACAATGAGAGGCACAGAAGAGGACACAGATAGGAGATCAGGAGGAAATGGGAGTGGAGGAAAGGAAAGATTGGAGATAATGGAGACTCTGAGAGGTAAAAAGGGAAAGGAAGAAGGTTTTTTTCTGGGAGGGGGGAGTGTGTGTGTGTGTGGGTGTGTGGGTGTGTGGGTGTGTGTGGGTGTGGGTGGGGGGGTGTGTGTGTCCAAATTCAACTGCAATTCTTTACCAAAGGGTTTGCTGTCTTGTGAACTATTTCTGCTTTTTCATTCTCTGCCCACTGGGAACTTAAAAAGGGGATAAAGTAAAATTGACAAAAATCAAGAGAATGAGAAGGAAGAGGTGAATAGAGATAACTTCAGAAACAAGTCAGTAAAATTATGAAAAATTCAGAGAAAGGGAAAAAAAATGAGAGGAAAACAATGACGGCCAGAAGTGTGAAATGAGCAGGTAGGACCCAGGGGAGAGATAAAGCAAGATGGAGAAATGTTCGAATCTAGTGAATGTTCCATTTCTAGAGTCCGTATATTTTCTTTCTTTAATTTATTGTAAGCTTTTGGAAGGAACCACAGTTCACAGGGGGACCTTGGTTGCTTGTGAATAAAAGAATTGAGAAACTGCAATTATTTGGGAGGTGGAATGGTATAGTAGAAAAAGAGCCAGACTTTGACTCAGAAAACCTGAGTTCTAATCCTGCCTCCATTACATGCCTGCTGTATGACCTTGGGCAAGACATTTAACTTCCTTATGCCTCAGTTTCCTCATCTGTAAAATGTGGATAAAATATCTGTTCTCTCTCCTCCTTAGCCTGATGAACACTTCATGAAACAGAGACGTGGCACACATTAAGTGCCAAATCATTATTACACATTAAAATATGGGCAAGGATCAGAAGTGATTTGATTCACTAGGCTGGAAAATGTTTGCCTTCAATTCTTTATAAGAAAGCCAAAGTGTTTTATCTTTCTCTTTTCACTAATAGTCCCACTGTTCCCATAAAGACTGGGTCTGAATTGTATTTGAAAAAGAGACTTCAAGTTTAGAAGCCACAGTTGGTCAGTTGGTCTACCAACACCAAATTCAGTGGTTCCACCCGACCAAGAAATGAGGGGTCGCTGGAACTTCCCAGAAGTCATTTCAAATACTCATCTAAAATGGCATGCCACACAGTCTGGATGTGAGAGGGGTTTGGGGTCATTGTTTCTTCTTTAAGGTCTCTGTGGGCAGAGAATGAAATAGTAAATTCTATAAGACAGCATACTCTTGGGAAAGAATTCCTGTTTAACCTGCTATTCTCCCTTCTCCTTGGATTGTGAGCTGTAGGTTGCTTAGCATGTATCTATTCCTGAACTTAATACAGTGCTTTATGCATAGTAAGCAGTTAAGAAATCAATGTATTATTATTATTACATGGAACATGGTTCACGCCATCAATTCCTCATGGAAAACCCCAACATGGACTTTTCCATAATTAGTGGGGTTGATGCTATACCATTTACAAGACTATAAATACATACCTTGTCCAAATGCACCAAATTCTGCTTCACTAAATCCAGCATTCATTGACCAGTATAGTAAGTATGACTTTTACTGATGGTAATCAATCAGTCAATAGTATTTATTGAGCACTTGCTGTATTCTGAGTACCGCACTAATTGCTTGGGAGAGTACAATATAACAATATAAAAAGGGTGATAGACAAGGTCCCTGACCACAACAAACCTACAGTATAGAGGAGGGAGACAGACATTAATATAAATAAATATATTACGGATATATACTTAAGTACTGTGGGGCTGAGGGAGGGTTGAATAAAGGGAGAAAATCCAAGTGCAAGGATGACACAGAGGGAGTGGGAGAAGAGGAAATGAGGGCTTAGTCAGGGAAGGCCTCTTGGAGGACACATGCCTTCTATAAGGCTTTGAAGGTGGGGAGAATAATTGTCTGTAGGATATGAAGAGGGAGGACGTTCCGGGCCAGAGGCAGGATGTGGGTGAGAGGTCGGCTGTGAGATAAATGAGATTGAGGTGAGTAGGTCGGAATTAGAGTACACTGTGTGGGTTAAGACACCAGTCTTCAAAATGTACCCATAAATTATATATGTAAGGTAAACCCTGCCAAGCACTGAAGTCGAAACTTACAAAGCTAAGTATGTGTTTTGGCAGGAATGCCTAGTGGAACAAGCACAAAACTGGGAATCAGGAGAAATGGTTTCCACTAGTCCCAGTTCTTGAACCAACTCCCGTATGACTTTGAGCAAGTCACTTAAGCTCTCTGTGCCTTAGTTTCCTCATTTACAAAACAGGAATAAGCTACCAGTCTCCCTTTGCCTTAGACTGCAGGTCTGGTTTAGGAAAGGAACTGTTTCTGATATGATTATGTGGTATCTATCCGAGTGCTTGATTGGTACTCAGCACTACCTAGTACCTACCTAGAAATCACTTTCAAAATCCTATATTCACTGCTATTTAGCTATTTGGTCTGCAGAACTTGTTTCAGATAATGGCTTCAATCTCCCAATTTGGAGAACATGTCTAGGTATGCAGTCTACCTAATTGATGAGCTGAGTAGTTTTCAACCCATGTTTGAGAGAAACGGAGGTCACTTACTTATAACCTTGGTTCCGTGAAGCTACACGGCCTTGTTGATTCATCATAACAGCCTGCCTCCCCTCAGAGACCAATTTTTGTACAGATGTGTACACTGCATGCAGATGAGTCCTGATTCTGCACATACATTAAACCACTGCCTAATTAACCTCTTGGTTGTATTTTTCCAGTTGACGAAACAGGAAAACTTCACAGCTTTGGAGAGTAAAACCTCTGGTTATGTGCTTATGTGACTGGGACCACACAGGACCCATGTAATCACCACAAACAACTCAGACTGCAAATGTGATTCCCCTAATCTAACCCCAGTCTGGAGTGTGACCTTCTAACCTAACCTCTTACTTTATTTTTATTTAAGTAAAATCAGGTTAAATGTCAAAAACTAGAAACATCATTTCATTTTAACCATTTTTTAGGATTTACATACAAATGTATATCTTCACAGGAAATGATATGAATCACTAGGCAAGCATTCAACGCTACATGTTGGCATTAATAGTAATTTGGTGTGACGGCTCCTAGAACGGTCATGGATTTTCCGTAAGTCATCGAGACCTCAATTTACAGTAGTACATTTGGGGATGGCAGCAATGTACCAGAAAAAATAGAAAATGAAATACTCATATCAATGCCTCAAGATATCTCTCTATATATATTTATACGTACATTTATATAGACAGTCAATTGGAGTTGTGTCTTACAATCCATAAAAGCACAATGCAACATTCTAATCAGAAAAGCTAGGCTTCTTCTAGAAGCAGCATGGCCTAGTGGCAAAAGTACGGGCTTGGGAGTCAGAGGACTTGGGTTCTAATCCCAGATCCACCACTTGTCTGCCATGTGACCTTGGGCAAGTCACTTCACTTCTTTGGGTCTCAGTTCCCTCATCTGTAAAATGGGGATTAAGACTGTGAGACCCATGTGGGACAACCTGATTACCTTGTATCTACCCCAGCACTTAGAACAGTGCTTGGCATGTAGTAAGAGCTTTAACAAATACCATAACTATTCCCTATGAAAGCTCACCTCCTCTAGGAGGCCTTCCCAGACTGAGCCCCCCTTTTCCTCTGCTCCTCCTCACCTTCCCCATCTCCCCTACTCCTTCCCTCTGCTCTACCCCCCTCCCTGCCCCACAGCACTTGTGTGTGTATATATATATATATATATATATTCTATTTATTTTATTAACATATATAATTCTATTTATTTATATTGATACTAGTGATGCCTGTTTACTTGTTTTGTTTTGTTGTCTGTCTCCCTCCTTCTAGACTGTGAGCCCTTTGTTGGGTAGGGATTGTCTCTCTCTGTTGCCAAGTAGTACTTCCCAAGTCCTTAGTAAAGCACACAGTAAAGCATTTGATAAATATGATTGAATGAATGAATGCTAGCTTGAAAGTTAGATCATATGAGAAGTTTGGCCCCATTTAAGAGCAGAGTGTCATTTTCACTTTAAAATAAGTGAATGTGTCAGAAGTTGAGTGGAGCTCAATATGGAAAAATTAAAGGAAAACATGATAATTGAGTGTTTTGATAGAATTAATGGCCTCAATTGATAGTTATCAGTATCAATATCAATTATTATGATACTATTTATGGTGATGTGTTGCTAATATTGTTGAAGACAATATTAGGAGGTTTATGGTGGTCAACGCTAAATTAGAAATGAGAATCTAACAGGGAATCCTAAAGCTCCAGCTTCTCTACTTCTTCTAAATTGTAATATAGAATGTATACCCGATGCATCAGCAGTTTCTGTTGCATACTATAAACCAATCCTTTAGTCATGAAATGAATATGATGAGAGGGAATGGAGGGAAAGGAGGATTTTTTTGTAAATGCATGTAGTGATCTCATAATATTATCTCACCAATGCCTGTTCAAAATTACCACCAGAATTGCCTAAATTATCTGAAAATGCCAGAAAAAAATGATTCCCTGCAACTGCCTCATTCTAAGTCAATTTGTCTAGCACATTTGTGAGTTTAAGGGCACTTGATTTGTTTCATTTGAGAGCTACTGTTGTAGAAGGACTGAAGAGAAGGATTTTTAAGCACCACCTTCACTTGTCACTACAATTAACCTCCTAGAGAAAACTAGCTCACTTCATTAACTGCTTTTACATTAACTTCCTTTTCCATACCTTTTGCTTCTGTGCAGATTCCCACTTTTCAGAATAAATGTTGCCATCTCTTCGTCTACCCAAAAGATGATGGGGGCAATAATGCTTAAAGGATTTGGGTTTCTTAAATTATTCATGTAATTTTTTCTCCTCGAATACCCATGTGTGTAGTTTGCAAATGATGAAAGTTGAGTTAAGGACTATCCCATCAGGGTGGGATAAAAGGCTGGAAAAACTTGCAAAACTATAAGCTAAACAGAAGTGACAGTTATAGTCCCCCACGCATATAAAAAATTGTAAATGATTTCCTGGTTCCATTTTTTAGTTGGAACGAATTCTCTGGAGAGAGCCAGACCAGTGCAGGGAACTACTTTTTTTTCCTGAAGATAACATAAGTACAATGCCTTTAGACTTGTTTTTAAGTAGCTTGGTATAGAAATAATACTTGAAAAAAATCCAACCCTCCCACACAAATATATTGGGATGGGGGAAATTACTTTCTCTAAAGTGGATTCTTTTGTCTATGGAGAGTGCATGCAACTCCTTTTTCATCCACTATGATAAGACTGTAAACTATATTTATGACCCCTTTGATTTTCTATTGTACACTAGCTCTTCTATTTTCCTTTTACTCTCTCACAGCAAATATGGGCTATATATGTTTCTGCAGTGGATGAAGGGTGAGGGGTGGGAAGGGGGGGATGTGTCAGTATGTCCTTCATGGTCAAAGATGATTTTATAGGATGGTGAGAATATACCCCTGGAGGCAGGTGTGTTTCCTAAAGGCCTATGAGCTCATAACCCTCTACAGGGCACTTTGGGCATTCTTTGATTTGTTGGTGCATTTGCCATGGATGGACTCTTATAGCAGATTATTAATAACATAATGCTGCAATGACCTCATGAATACTTGCCCAACTCTTGTTGTATCGAGGTTCATTTCTGGGCTTTCTACTCCAATCCCTTTTCACTGTCTCAAGAAATCATAGGCTCACAGAGTTGCAACTACCACCTCTAACTGTATTGTTCTCAATCTATTTCTCAGTTAGGATCTTTTATTTTTGTTCAGTCCATCAATCAGTGGTAGTTATTGAGCACTTACTGTGGGCTCCCCCTTCTAGACTGTGAGCCCGTTGTTGGGTAGGGATTGTCTCTATCTGTTGCCGAATTGTACTTCCCAAGCGCTCAGTACACAGTAAGCACTCAATAAATACGACTGAATGAATGAATGAATAATGTCACTATACTAAGCACTTGGGAAGGTACAACGCAACAGAGTTGGTAAAAGCGATCCCTACCCACAAAAAGTTTACAGTCTCTAGAGGAGTTTACAGTCTACAGAGGAGCATGCAGTCTACAGTTCATGGATATCCTAATCAGTTGATCAGCTGACCTGCCGACATCTTACATTTAATATGCCCATGTCTGAATACATATTCCCTTTTAAACTCTTCCTTATACTTAACTCTACCATCTCTCTCCAAACCAACACCACCACCATCACCATCAACTCCCTCCCACAAGTTTGCAAACCTGGGTCTCCTTTCTCAGCTAGTTCACACATTCCTAATCCTGCTGATGAAATTTATACTATTATCTGGATACGCCATTTATATTCCATATTTATAAGCACCACCCAAAACAAACCCTCATCACTTCCCAGTTTGTCTTGTATCGTGGACCCTCCTTGCAGCCTCTCACGATCAATCAATTGATGGAATCTACTGAGCACTTACTCTGAGCAAAGCACTCTCCTAAGCACTTGCGAGGTAGACATGAACTCTCTCCACTCCAATTAACATTAATAAGCAGCTGCTTAAATATCATCTTTCTAAAGTGCTAATCAGAACATATCACTTCCTACCTCAGTTATCTCTGATGATTCTCCATTATCAATCAACCTACTACTTCTCTCATAAAGCAAAAGCTTCTAAACTTTGGCTTTAAGGTTTCCCATGATCTTGCTTCTTATCTATTTTCTCTCTTCTCCAGCTACACTCTAAGTCAAAAGCAAATCACCTCATTCTCAGTTCTCCTGAAATATTAATACAGACACTTTTTTAAAAATGGTATTTGTTAAGCACTTATTGTGTGCCAAGCACTGTTCTAAGTGCCGGGGTAGACACAAGATAATCAAGTTGAACACAGTCCCTGTCCTAATGGGGCCTCACAATTTAAGTAGCAGGGAGTAGGATTTAATCCCCATTTTATAGAGGAGGTAACTGAGGCACAGAGAAGTGAAGTGATTTGCTCAAGGTCACACAGCAGGAAGCAGGCAGTATAGCAGGATTAGAACTCAGGTCCACTGACTCCCAGGACCGTGATCTTTCCCCTAGGTCATGTTGCTTCTCTACTGAGAAATACTGAGATACCGAGAAGAAAGAATCTAAACACACTTCACTGTCTTTAAAATTTTTAATGATAATAGCAGAATTTCCTTGGAATTCTAGACTTGGCAGAACATTTGGTCCTGTTTCCTACCTGTGGACGAGTGAATAAATAAGCCATCCAGAAAGACCATTGTCTAGTCTTTCCTTAAAATTCCAAGGATGAAGTTCATGGTCCCCTGTGCTAGCTGACTCCAGTGTTTTATAACCCTGATAATAAAGAATAGAAAGTTAATGATCCTTTGACCACTAGAAATTTCTACTTCTTTAATTTTAACACATTTCCTCTTTTTCAGTCCTTAGTAGTGAGCATTTTCATGACACAATCTCCCCACATACTTTTATAGTCATTTTGCAATCTCTAAACAGCCCCAATGTTTTAACCTATTCCTTATGCAGATTATTTTCTCGCTTATTATTCGAGGTAGTAATAATAATAATAATGAACTTTTTGCAATTTCCCCGCATCCTTTGTGAAGGACACTGCTCAAAATTTGACATAAAATCTGATCAGTAGAATGGATGGATAACTTTCTGATTCTTGCATGTTATACAGTGCTCTGCACAGAGGAAGTGCTCAATAAATATGATTGAATGAATCAACACTTGTTGATGAATGACTGAACCATGTTGTTGGTTTTAATAACTGCACTATTCTTCTATAACTTTAAGCTTCGGGTTGCTTTTGTCTTGAGTCAAACTCTCTCAGTCAACATATTTTGATTCAGCACATAGTTGGTGCTTGGCTAATACCACCATAATTAAGAAGGTTCCTTTGGATGGGAGCTAGAGGGTTACATGGAGAGGTGAATAGGGATGAGGTACTATAATATGGGCTTGCAGAGAGAGTTCCTCACTAGGCCTTATTTCTTCTCATTACTCATCACCAATTATGGAAATTTTTTGTTTTTATGGAAGTGATAATTCAAGTGACACTAAACTGTGAAACAAAGCAGGCTTCACACTAATCCTCACCCTGGAAGAATCTAATGACATCTCTTTCATTATTCTTTAAGTCAACACAAGGCATATGGACCCTAGAAATTTTTTTTCTAAATTCCTCATTGGGAGTCAGATCCAGTTGGAAATAAGATGAGAGAGCCCCAGAGAGACAGGGAATGGTGTCCAATTCTAGAAAGTGTATTCTTTCCTAATGCTTAGTAAAGTGTTCTGCACACAGTAAACACTAAATAAATACTACTATTACAATATCTCCTGGGAGACAGATGAAAATACAGGCATTCAGTCTGTCTATCTGGTACCCATGCCAAAGTAAGGGCTAAATGCCCTGGCTCTGAGGAGGGGTGAATAGAAGGATGTTCCGAAATAATGGTAAGAGTAGTATTTGATAAGTGCTTATACTATGCACCAACCTGGGTTAGATCAAGTTTAATGCGATTGGATACAGTCCCTCTCAGACACCCAGCTCGAAGTCCAAAAAGAAGGAGAGCAGGTATTTAATCCTGATTTTCAGATGAGGAAAGTGAGGCACAGTGAAGTTAGGTGATTTGCCCTAGATCCCTAGGAGTTAAGCGGTAGAACCAGGATTAAAATCCAAATCTCCTGACTTCCAGTTCTGTGCTCTTTCCACTAACGGTAATAATGACTGTGGTGTTTGTTAAGCACTTACTATGTACAGAGCACTGTACTAAATTCTGGTTAGATACAAGATTATCAGATTTGACGCAGTCCCTGTCCCAACTCACAGTCTAAGTAGGAGGGAGACACCAGATATTGAATCCCCATTTAACCTATGGGGAAGCTGATGCCTGGAGAAGTTGACTAATCCAAAGTCACACAGCAAGCAAGGGCAGAACCAGGATTAGAACTCAGGTGCTCTTTCCACTAAGCCACAGTGCTTCTCTGGGCCACAAAGCATCCAATTTGTGAAAATAGAACCAGTCCCATAGGCATTTGTTTAAATCTGTTAGGCTCTCTTAGTGGTTCTGATCCCTGCTGTTTTGGGACAAAAGTGGACATCTCCATGGGCCTTTCCACTGGACATTTTCCTCTGGAAAACAGCCAAAAAAACACTTTTGCCCTGCACAGGCTGGGTCACCAATATCTAATTTAATTACCCCATTCTCAGAAGATTTTGTTAAAATGTATACAGGTAATCTAAGCAGCAAGCTCCCCTTTAAGGAGCCAATCACAAATGCAGTGACATATAATGCTCATTCATCCACATATCAATTGATCAATTAACCAGTTGTATTCATGAACACTTACTGAGGGCAGAGCACTGTACTAAGCAATTGGGAGAGTACAATGTAACAGAGTTAGTAGGTGTTTGTTAAGCGCTTACTATGTGCAAAGTATTGTTCTAAGTGCTGGGGTTGATACAAGGTAATCAGGTTGTCCCCTGTGGGGCTCACAGTCCCTGCTCACATAACAATAATAATAATAATGATGATGGTATTTGTTAAGCGCTCACTATGTGCAAAGTACTGTTCTAAGTGCTGGGGTTGATCAAAGTAATCAGGTTGTCCCCTGTGGGGCTCACAGTCTTCATTCCCATTTTCCAGATGAGGTAACTGGGGCACAGAGAAGTTAAGTGACTTGCCCAAAGCCACACAGCTGGTAAGTGGTGGAGCTGGGATTAGAACTCATGACCTCTGACTCCCAAGCCCGGGCTCTTTCCACTAAGCCACACTGCTTCTCCAACCGAAAGTTGTAAGCAGGCATCCTTGGAAACTGCATTTAATTCTTTCTGGTCATTACAGTTCTATACAAGAAACTACTATTAGCTCATCAAAGTCCAGACCTGAAGTAGGGTAGTGTATATTCAACACATTGATTAATTTGAGGGGGATATTGGTGAGAATGATGATGATGATATGAGAAGCTGCACGGCTTAGTGGATAGAGCAAAGATCTGGGAGTCAGAAGGACCTGGGTTCAAATCCTGGCTCCACCACATGCCTGCTGTGTGACCTTGGGCAAGTCACTTCACTTCTCTGGGTCTCAGTTACCTCATCTGTAAAATGGGGATATGTGTGAGCCCCATGTGAGTCAGGGATCGTGTCCAATCTGATTGACTTGTATTTATCATAATGCTTAGAAGAGTGCTTGGCACATAGCAAACATTTAACACGTATCACTGTTATTTTCATTATTATTGACAACCCATGCTCTAGGATACATCTAAGTAGCTTTCTCATTGTGCATCAGCCCCAACTCTCACAACCTCCAACCCGCTGTTCATGCATTTCTTCATGCCTGTTACTCCCTGCCCACTGAAATCCACCAGACCGCTGCTGCCCCATCTTAAAAGTCTTCCAGAAAAACCACCTCCTCTAAGAAGGATTACTTGGTCCCCCCAAGTAGCGTTCTTCAATCACCAGCCTTAACTGGTGTACTTTACTTATTTATTCACTCGTATTAAATTAGTTGTCTTTCCCTGTTATGGTTGTTTCCTACTATATCCCGGTAACTTACCCCCGGAACCACTAACTACAAATATCTTGTCTTCCCATTAGAGGATAAGCTCTTTGAAGGCAGGGATGTGTTAGAGTGTAATGGACAGGGAGCATGTATTATGAATCTGTTGTAACTTCACCAAGTTCTTTATGTAGTGCATTGTACACAATGGACACTCGGTAAAAGCTCTGGTACTCTCCCAAACACAAAATTGGTTTGTTAATAATAATAGTAATAACAATAATAATTGTGGTATTATTAAGTGCTTACTATGTGCCAGGCACTGTACTAAGCACTGAGGTGGATACAAGCAAATCGAGTTGAACACAGTCCCTGTCCTACATGGGGTTTACAGTCTCAATCCCCATTTTACAGATTAGGTAACTGAGTCACAGAGAAGTTAGTATTTGTTTACTGATTAATGCAGTAACTTCATAAAACATTAGTGTCCTGATAAAGTTACTGCAGCTTGTAAAGGGGACACCCTTATAACCCAGCCCTTGGAAAACGAGGCTTGATATTTACCAGGCCAATGTCAGAAACATGCTATGGTCGACAACACTCAAAACCTAAAGTTCAGATATGACCGCTGGCTTAGGCCTTGTTTCACTCTACCTATAACTATCTTATTGTTTGTCTCCCTTGCTAGACTATAAGCTCTTTGAAGGCAGGTATCATGCCTACTACCTTTATTTTATCCCCTGAATTTTTAGTACAGTGCTTTGTCCAGAATCAGTGCTCAATAAATATGATTAGTCAATTAATTGATTGATTTTATTGGATTAACTAACTTCCGCTCCATATAAAGTAAAATCAGTCATGATAGATGCAGTGAAGATAAATATTCATGTATGCAGGCACAAGATGTTTCATTAAATGCATTCCAAATAGCTTGCGTATTAATTTCCATAATGCCAGATGTGACTTCTGATTTACAGATAGAGTAAATGAGCTTCTGAAAGGAGTTAGAGACTCACTTAAGGTCTGATCTGAAGTTGGGATACAGCTGATTTGGATCTAGTGGGATGATTCCCTAGGCCTCATCACCCCTAGGAAATATTCTTATCATATTCTAAATGCAAAGCAAGTCACAAAAAACACTTGTTAAAAATCCATGGGCATTTCTAGACTTTACACAATCACAACTATTGTTCATAGGTCCCATTGTTTTTGTTTCTATTTTAAGTGAATTTGTTACAACTTCAAAAACTCTCACATCATTTTTTTAAAAGCAGTGCTTTATGTTCCAGCTTGTTAATGTCTTTAATGTATCCTCTCTCCAAAAACCATATTTTGCCCTATCTCCCGGACACACTGGCCCACTTGCCTCTTGAAAATTGGTAACTGTACACACAAAATATTCCAAAAATACAATGATTCTGTTAAAAGAATATACCTGTCAAATGTCCAAAAGACACTGCAACTCTGCTGTATTTTAATATAAATACAAATAGATTCCTTAAATTTGTTCTTTCTTGGTGAATGGAGGGCCATGACATACCTGTTCAACAAACACATTTACCGGCCACCCAACCTGTTCATTTCCTGGGTTAATAAGTTGAAAATTTGGAATCCTGTACAATTCTCTTTCATCCAGTTGCACTATCCACATCCCTAATCAAATATACCCATATACTACTGCAAGCTACATCACAGTACATTAATAGCTTGTAAAATGAAATTGCTGCCACGTGATGGACGATACTTTTGAAGCGGAGGTGAATTTATCAATGAAAGATACACTAATGGATACGCTAGCTTGCAATAAAAATAAATTCAGAATCACAATTGGAAAGCATTAAAAATGTCATCTCTGAAACTAGGTATTTATGAAGCAGAGGCAGCCAGTAGTATAAGCAGACACATTCTCAACAGACATTACAACTTTGGAGATTTAGGGAGAGGCTAGTGGCCTTCTAGGAAATAAGATGAGGAACTCTAAAGCTGTTGTTTCAGGTGCGGCGCTATTTCATTTTCTAGATAATCAGATGTTCATTTCACAACCTCATTCCGATGACTTGAAGGCATTGGGGACGTGGGGGGAAGCGGGGCAGGAGGCTGTGGGGAAGGGGCCTTGACAGAGACATATGAATAGGCTTCCTGTGTTGTTCCACTTGTGAAATCTCTTAAAAACATTTTGAATTAGTTCCTGCAGCCACCTTTCAGTTCAGTTGCTCTCATACTGGCAATAGTACTAATTCAAAGGTTCAAGGCTTCTCTTCTCTGTGTTTTACCTCTCCTCCCCATGGCGTAGTGGATAGAGCCCAGACCTGGGAGTCAGAGGTCTTGGGTTCTAATTTCAGCTCTGCCACTTGTCCGCTGTGTGACCTTGGGCAAGTCACTTCACATCTCTGAGCCTCAGTTCCCTCATATGTAAAATGGGGATTGAGACTGTGAGCCCCACGTCAGACAGGGACTGTGTCCAACCCAATTTGCTTATCCAACCCAGCTCTTAGGACAGTGACTGGCACATAGTAAGCACTTAACGAACACCACTGTTAACTATAATTATTATTTCAAGGATGACAGCTCAACTGCTATTTCGTCCCAGTGAACTACTGCATTGCCATTGTTTTGTGGAACCTCCGGTCTTTGAGTCAGAAAAGGAAAAGTAACCAGGGCTGCCAGAGTCAAAATTCACTGGGAAGCAGAAACTACTCCGTGGTGCTTTGGTGATTCTCCGGTGGAGATCCCAAATGGAAAGTAGCCTCAGGACTCTGTCAAAGACATGTAAGCAGGGAGAGGGAGAGAGAGAGTGAGTCAAGAAGGTTAACCTCTTTTGGGGAATGCTGATTGACTGGATTAAAAGGGCTAGATCATTTTGGGAGGTTGTGTTGACATGGCAGGTGCAGAATCAGCAAGGATGGTTCCACCTCACTTGCAAATCTCAATAGCTTGTTTGACAATCATACATGACCCAGTTTCATGTGAGTGCTCTACTTAGTAACACATTTCACAGAAAATGTATTCTGCCTATACAACTCGTGATTTCTGAACCAGTTACAATTTGTTTTCAAGCTAACAGGTTGTTCAGAATCTTGGGATCAGAAATCAAGGTGAATCTGAGATACCAATTGAAAGACCATTTTAGATGATTCCTGGAAATGACAAAAATACAATAAAGTTGTGATGTGAAATGAGGTTATTGTCATCAGTCTCCTAATTACAAAACCTTGACTCTAGGACCGAAAAAAAAGAAGATGCCTTCAAATTCTTGAGATTTAATTCCAATAGACTTTATTTTCCAGAGATCAATCAGTCAATCAGTGGTATTTGTGCAAAGTGCTGTCATAAGTACTTGGGTACGATAGACTGGAGAAAAAAATAATTAAATGAAAAAGAGTTTGAAAGAAACCTGGAAGATAAGATTTAAAAACAAAACAAAAGTTGAAAAAAAGTTTCTATTTTAGTCCACATCATTGGTCACCTTAGACTATCTGTGATTGGTGATTCAACCAGTGTATAACACACCAAAAGCACAGTTTTTAAAGCTCAAGCCCCTATTTCAATCTCTTTCTGAGTTTTCAAAGGAAAACACTCTTGTTCAAGGCAAACACTTGCAAATGGGCTGGTGAAAGGTATGGAAAAATCAATGATGGACAATCCCATCATGTAGAAGCTTTAGAGAAAAATTACAACCTAATACTCCCAGTTGCTCATTCTTATTCTTTTTTTTAATGATATTTGTTAAGCACTTACCATGTGTCAGGCACTGTTCTAAGCACTGGGGTAGATACAAAGTAATCAGATTGGACATAGTCCATGTTCCACATGGGGCTCACATTCTTAATACTCATTTTACATGTGAGGTAACCGAGGCACAGAGAAGTTACACAGGAGACAAGTGGCGGAGCTGGGGTTAGAACCCAGATTCTCCCAGGCTAGTGCTCTATCCACTAGGCCATCCTGCAACATATTCTCGCAACATATGTGGGTTGATGATTTATTTTTTGTCTGATGTTGTATGCAGTGTGCGTAAACTCCTCTGGCAGTTAAAATATGAAAATTAAAATACATATTTCAGATTTATTTATCTCATTATCTATGCAGTCATTGACTTTATTTACTTAAAACATTCCCACATAAAAATAGCTTAATGAGATACACATCTCATTTCTGTTGGGATCTAAAGTGGGAGAGTGGGTTTCCTATTATAGAACATATTATTACATAGAAACTGCATAACATGAAAATTCAATCAGATTATTCTTTAATGACAAGTCCTCTTCTCGGATATTGGTGTTAACAAGTATAGATAATAATTTCAGCCAGTTTTAATGATTTCTGCTTTAAAATATGCTTTTGTATGCCTTTCCCAAATCTTTGGCTATCACACAATTTAGGCTACAAGTATGTCATATAAATCAATTTAGAGAATTACTAGCTGATTTTCCAGTTGGCATCAGACAAAAATGAGCATAAATATAATACAGTGATATTAAGTTATGACTACAACTATCCATTTCACCAAACCTTTACTATCTCCTCACATCATGATTCAAGTTAGTCAAAAGGGAGGAAAATCTTGATCCTGGAAGGTCACCTGCATTAATGAAATAATCCAGATAGGTTTCCAGAAGCTTCTGGTACCTCCATCTCATCCCCTTCTAATCTCTGATGATCTCACTTATGATTTAGTTGACAAGAGGTCATCAGAGAGAAACATCCTAGAAAATCACCTTTGCCTCCTCAAAATTGCCCCATTCAATGTCCACATTCTAAATCAATCAATAGTATTTATTGAGTGCTTAGTTTGTATAGAGAACTATACTAAGAACCTGGGAGAGTACAATAGAGTTAGTTGTTATGATCCCTGTCCGTAAGGATTTTACAATCAAGTGGTGACCTACTTCCCAGCTACTATCCAAGAGACCTCTTTTAAACTAATTCTTCTGCCTGTGGCTATATGGCAATATGGCAGTGAGATGTTCCCTTCCATCTTGGACCACTGTCTTCAACCTTTAACTTTCTTTTGTTTTCCCCTTTATTTTCAAACAAGTGCCAATTTTTCCCATTCTGGACATGGGAATGTAAACCTTTCATTTTTATGTTTTGAAAGTGGGGGAAAACATGATGAGGAGTTGTGAGGGCCTGGGCCTTTGAAAGAGAGAGAGAAAGAGGAAGAGGGGGGAGAAAGAAAATGACAAGAGAAGAGAATGAGGAAAATGAGATGGAAAAGGAAAGGAGGGAAAAAAACAGGGGAAAAAGTGGAAAAGAGGAGGGGAAGAGTAGAGGTGGGAGAAAGGAAAGGGTCCAAACTCTATTATCCCCCGTCTTTCCCTCACTGTAGATAACACAGCTACTTTCTGTCTCATAACCTTGGCATTATCCTCAACTCATCTCTCTGAACAACCCAAGTATTCAAAGTGACCAAATCCTGTCAGTCCTACTTTCACAACATCGCTAACATCCATCCTTTCCTCTCCCTCCAAGCTGCTACTACACTAACAATAATAATGATAATTTTAATAGTGGTATTTGTTAAGTGCTTACAAAGTGCTGGATTGGATACAAGAAAATCAGGTTGGACACAGTCCCTGTCCCATATGGTACTCCCAGTCTTAATCCCCATTTTACAGATGAGGAAACTGAGGCACAGAGAAGTGAAGAGTCTTGTCCAAGATCTCACAGCAGGCAAGTGATGGAGCTGGGATTAGAACGTAGGTCCTTCTGACTCCCATGCCCGTGCTCTATCCACTAGACCACGCTGCTTCCAAGCATGTATCATATTCCACTTCATTACATCAGCTGTCTCACTGACTTCCCTTCCTCTGATGTTTTCCCATTCCACCCTGCTGCCCAGACCATTTTTCTAAAAAATGTTCAGTCCACATCTCAAGAACCTCCAATGGCTTCCCAGCCACCTCCGCATCAAACAGAAACCCCTTACCATTGGCTTTAAAGCACTCAAACAGTTCACCTCCAAGGCCACTATCACTCAGGTAAGAAATGTTCTCTTTCTGGGCTCTTTGGGGGTTACATAAGAGGAAGCAGCATGGTGTAGTGGATAGAGCACAGGCCTGGAAGTCAGAATGTCATGGGGTCAAATCCCAGCTCCACCACTCGTCTATGTGACTTTGAGCAAGTCACTTCACTTCTCTGTGCCTCAGTTCTTTCATCTGTCAAATGGAGGTTGAGACTGTTAACCCCACATGAGACATGGATTGCATTCAACCTGAATTGCTTATATCTACCCCAGCGCTTAGTACAGTGCCTGGCACATAGCAAACTCTTAACAAATATCACAATTGCTATTAGAGTCACCATAGCAGCTCCTCAAGTCCTGACATGAGTCACCCACCCTGCAAAGCACTGTCCACTATGGGAGAGAGTGAAAATGAGCCCAAACATTGAGCTCATTCCTCCCAGGCTCAGGGAGGAGGCTCTGGCCTGGCCCTGGAGCCTGAGAAAGGTAAGAAAAACTCCTCAGATGCCGGAACTGAGCCAGAAAGTTAGAGCATGCTGGCAGAGAGTAAAAAAAGAGTTGACATCTAGGCTCAATTTTAGGACTCTCTGCCTCTTGGGGCCAGAACAGGCTAACAAAGGAAACAATCAAAAAGATCTATTAAAATAACATTCTACTTGTAAGAGTAATCCTCCCAAAACTGCAGTTATTCCTAATGATCATAACTGTGATATTTAAGTACTTACTATGTGCCAGTGCTGTGCTAAATAATAGTCAATAATCAATCTATTAATGGTATTTATTGAGCACTTACTGTGTGCAGAATACCGTGCTAAGTACTTGGAAAACTACGATATAACAGAATTATAAAAACTCTATATAACTTTAAACTTTAACAAAACTATATAGATTTTATAGTTTAAAGTTATAAAAGAGAGCACAGTCTCTGCCCACAAGGAGTTTACAGACTACAGGGGGAGAAAGAGATTAAAATAAATTAGAGAGGGGAAATGGTAGCAAATCTGGTCCTGTCCCACATGGGGCTCAAAATCTCAGAGGAAGGAAAAACAGAGGGGTTAAGCAACTTGCCCAGGGTCACACATCAGGCAGAGCAAGGATTAGAACTCAGGTCTCCTGACTCCCCAGTCCTGTGCTCTTTTCACTAGGCTACATTACTGTCACTGAAAGTTATTTTGTTGATCAAGAAGTAGGCTGGGCTCAGCGACACAACCTGTGGGGAAGTGTTATCCTAGGATTTGCTTTGTCTAGGCGGGGTAAACGTTATGCTGGAGCAAAGGGCTGGACCTACCTCATCTGGATTCTGATCCCAAAATAATTATTTTATCCAAAAACAGTTGCTTATGAAAATAGCTGTGAGAGTGTGCCACAGAATCAAATCACAGAAGGAATTTTAAGTAGAATAGGTAGGTAAGTTCTGCAAAACATTTAGGCCAGTTAAAACATTGAAAGCAGCAAGACAAGGAAAAATCATGAGTCTGGAAGCCAGAGAACCTGGGTCCTAATCCCAGCTCTGTCATTTTTTTGTCATGTGACCTTGGGCAAATCTCAGTGCGTCTGTTTCCTCAACTGTAAAACGGGCATTCAGTACCTGTTCTCCCCACTGTTTAGATCATGAACCCCATTTGGGACAGGGACTCTGTCCTAACTGATTAACTTGAATCTACTGCAGCACTTAGAACTGCGCTTGTTGCATAATAAGCATTTAACAAATTCCATAATAAAACGATAAATACATAAAAAAGTTCAACTCTTTTACTCCACCTGTTTGTACTGTTTGTACATTCGAACACTTCCTAAGTCACACCATAAGGAAGGATTTGAGAATGGAGGAAACCATGAAACCATGACATTCTAGTACCGTAATCATTCTATTCCTCAACGACTCATTCTTGAAAAAAAATGAAACCCCCATTCCTATTTTCTGCACTCTCATTTGAAATTCTGAATAATTGGATTTGTAAATGAACTGAACTTCCCTCCATTTGGGGGGAAAATGAAAGGATAATCCAATCACTAAGAAGAAGCACTATAAAATATGACATTTCTGAAGACAGATTCCAGACCTACTCATAAAAGCAAGACTTTCCTGTTTCATTCTTTCTGGCAGAGATCCCAGAACAGATCTCCGTATCGAAAGATCCCAAACTGCATATTTATCCAGTACAACCTACTTTTCTGCTGCCAAAAATCCTGGTAATATAGATCTCCATAAATCAAGCAGAGGGAAAATTAAGTGATCCAGCAACCAGGATCCATTTTCAAACTACAAATAGACTTAGTCCAAGACATTTCCTGGTATCAAGAGATTAGACCTTGGCCATAAAGTAACAAGTTTCCTTTTTTGTATGTCTTCAGAAAAGTGAAATCTAGTTTTCTGGCCCAGATGTCCTTTCTGTGTTTCTAGGTGAAGACTTATTCTGGTGAGGACATATTTTGAAGGGAAAAGATGAAAAACAGGCTCGCAATGAGTCTTTAAACCTAGTGGAGAGGAATCATCTCTTTTCTTACCAACTCAGTTGGAAAAAAAAATCTTGAAGTACAAGCCAAGGATGCAATACTCTGATTTACCAGCACTTCCGTACATGTACTTTTACTGTTGTACATTCAATTATTTACTTTGATGATTCTCTTGTAAATACTTTGGTGCCTATTTTCCCCCAATTCGATTGTAAGCTCTTTGTGGTCGGAGTCTGTATCACTTGCTTTTTTTGGTACTTCTCAAGCTCTTGGTACAGTGCCTTAAGCCCAGTTCCTGCTTAATAATTGCCATTATTATCACCACTAATACCTCCTCTATTGCTACTGCTGTGACCACTACTTCCAAGAAAAGAACTGAAAACCTTGAATTACACCGCTAGTGTTTATCTTGACTCTTCGTAAGTGAGAACAAGTAATTAAATTCTAGTTACCATGGGTTAATAATTGAAACCAGCCTTCATTTTGCTCTTCAGTGCCACTAAGGATTCCACAGGGCCAAATGCCTTGCATTCTTTCCAACTTAAAATCACATTCATTAATGGAAGACTATATACTATCACCTGCTTATTTTCTAGAGGCTTTTTGACATTGAAGAGATAAATCTATATCCTCCCTCTGAACATTATAGGCTATTTGAAAGGACCCTGGAAGAACTTGCTTTTCATTCTATCTTTGTAGTCTCCTCTCTAAAAAATTACTAAAAATAAGATCTCAAAACTACAGCTTCCTAGACTGGCTTGACAATATACGACTTCTCCCACCACAAAAGTATTGCATATCAGCCAACAGAGGGGCTGGAAATAGTTGCTATTCAGTAGAGCAAAGAAAAATCTCAGAGGCAAATAGTAGAGAACGTGAATGCAGGGAGTGCATATTCAGAATTAAAAATTAAAAGGCATATTTCATTGTCACAGTTCCAGGGTCTGTGTGATGCATCTGTCCTTTTTATAATGTCATTTCCTATATATTTGTAATAAGTTAACACTACATATTTTATAATCATTTTACAGTGTGCTCTAAACTTGATTCCCTGAGGCATATCCTTTCGCAATCACCCTGCTTTCTCCTTAGCCAGCTTTGCCACTTAAGAAATCAATGAAAATAGTATCATTGCATCATTTCAGTTATACACATGTTTTCAGTTGTTTTCATGATCTCAAGAAATTCAAGTTTTCCAAACACATGTTTGACAACCCAGCTTCTCTTGAAGGGTAGGTGAATAACTGTGATCACCTTCTAGAGAGCAAATCATTCAAAGATGCCTTGAAGGGACATTTCTTTTAAAACTGGCTATTCGTAACCAAGGGACTTTCTTTTCATTGCACCATAGAAAGGTTCAAATACAAACACACAACCGATCGGCACTCACCTCACTAAGCCCGCTTTCTTGTTTCCCTCCAATTCCTCTCCCGTTCTTCCTTTGAGAGCATCACAGAGCATTTCCTCTCTTCCTCCCAAAGACTCAATGGGTTGGTAGTTGCTTTTCTGTCTAAGATAAGCAGTCCTGAAGACTCCCAGCTTTTGTCTCCGCTCCTGATGCCACAACACCTTTTCTTGGCACTCCGTCTGGTCCCTGGGGAAAATTCCCGGAGAAATTACCTTCTTACTAATCTCCTGACAGATGGCATTCCTGGCAAGAGTATAGGCTGTGAGGAGAGTTCCACAGAGCCTTTATTCTCTAGAGTTGCCTACTAACAGATTTCGTTAACCACACTTTTGTTTTTACCCTCTGCCCTAATATGCTGGAGGACCAGTTTTGTCCAACAAATCTCTTATTTCATTTATTTTCCTTTTCTTGATGGCTACAGATCTCCGGGCCGGAATCTTTCTAATGTTTCTGTATTTTGCAGAATGAATGCTCCTGGCTCTGAGGCTACAAAAATAGAATGAATAGTGAAAATAGTGATCTTTTTTCTACGTATCAGATCAAGTTATAGGGGAATGGGTAGTACAGTGGTCTAGGAATTAATGCTCTGGGGTTTCTTTAATTAACTGTATTTGTTAAGCACTTACTGGGTGCCAGGCACTGTACTAAGTGTTAGGGTAGATATGATTTATTTTAATGTCTGTCTATCCCTCAAGACTGTAAACTCATTGTGGGCAGGGAACATATCTACCAACTCGACTGAACTGTATTCTCCCAAGCAAAACAGTGCACAAAGTAAACACTCGATAAATACGATTGATCGACTGAGTGCTTATTTTGGGCAGCCTGCAGGACTGAAAGTTTCTGAGTGCTTTTGGGACATTCTACAAAGGAGAGATTTTCTAGGGCTGTTCTACTGCAAAAATAGTAATATATTGGAATCGGTTGAGCTATGACAGTAGAAAATTTGAGTGTGAGTTTGCAAAATACAACAATACAACAAAACAAAAGAGCCAAAAGACAAAGCGAAACTGATTGGAAGATGAAAAGCCTTTAAAGATGCTGCTCAGAGTGTTAGCACTTCAGAAATCGGAGGGGCACAAGCTGCTGCATCATCTGGAAGAGCAGCTGACTGTGGAACCTCCAGGCCTACTTAGAAATTCCTTCCAACCACTCCAGATCCGAAAACTGCATCTAATGGACATTAGTGCAAGGGGAAGGAATTGGGATTTTTCATTTTATTGGCTGAATCTTATGGAAACCAGGAATCTTTGAGTCTTACCGTAAAAGTGCTCAGGGGGAAAGGGGTGGAAATGAGACTTGGCCATAAGGAGGCCATGAAAGTGGAATGGAGATTGGCAATGGAACATTTAGTTTTAAGAGGACCCAGTTGGAAAGGGGAATCTTCTGTTTACCATGGAACTTCTGTTCTACCTACGGGCCCAGGGAAGAGAATGAGGCCCTTAAAACAGGGATTGAACAGAGATCATGTCTATTATATTGTAATCTGCCAAGGGCTTAGTACAGTGTTCTGCACATAGTAAGCCCTCAAAAAATACCACTGATTGGTTGATTAGAGCTGACATGTAGGAGGCTGTGGGGACTAAGGTTTAGGCCTGGGAAGCAGCATGGCTCAATGGAAAGAGTACGGGCTTGGGAGTCAGAGGTCATGGGTTCTAATCCCGGGTCCACCACTTGTCAGCTGTGTGACTTTGGGCAAGTCACTTAACTTCTCTGGGCCTCAGTTACCTCATCTGTAAAATGGGGATGAAGACTGTGAGTCCCATGAGGGACAACCTGATCACCTTGTATCCCTCCAGCACTTAGAACAGTGCTTTGCACATAGTAAGTGCTTAACAAATACCAACATTAAGAGGGGTTAAGAGACAACTGGAAAGAAAATGGCAGAAGGCTGTGGGGAAGGGGAGTCCAGTGGGAAGTGGGCAACTGGAAGTCAGGTAGAAGTGGAGGAAAAAGAAGAGATGTTGGTAAAGGGGCAAGTGGGGAAGGAAGAGAATGTCGGGGACAGGGAAAAGAGATGAGCTCTTGAAAGAGGATTGTAAGTTGGGTCCCAAACAGGAAAGGAAGGGAGGAAGGAAGGAAGAAGGGAAAATAAAGAATGGGGTATGGGAAGAAATTCTTAAGCTCTTCTTTCAGGTTTTCCATGGTTCAGTGTAACCCTTTATTAATTTTTCTCTATTTGTCCTGCCCATTCCTTACCTTTTCACAGTCCCCTCCATACCCATTTGCCTTCCTCCCCTCCACTTCCACTACTCCCCTCCCCCCTCCAGGTAAGTGACCCTGAAAGAGTCCTCCTCTGTCCCTATGACACCCCTGCACCCCTAGACTGGATCCTACAGTGACAGGACCAGACCAAGAAGGGAGAAGAAAAGATCCACTATGGTTTTCCTCTCCATCCTGTACCAATCTTGCCTGTCCCTTCTGTCCCATGGCCTTGAATTTTAAAGCTGTTATAGTTTAGACTGCAAGCTCCTCCCCAAAAATGTAAACTCCTCCTCTAGACTAAGTTATTCCTCTAACCTGTAAGCTCCTCTAGAATATAAAGTTCTCCTCTCAAGTGTAAAGTCCTTGTGGGTAGTGAACAAGTGGACCAACTCTGTTAAACTATAATGTCCCAGACAGTACAGTGCTTTGCATAAAGTCATCACTCAATAAACACCATTGATTGATTGACAGATGATCCCTTCCACTCAGGAGTACAGCCAGTTCTTCTATAAGGCAAGGGTTACATTCTGGAAAAATCTCATTTTATTTTCTTGAGGATCCCTGAGATAGAGAAAACACTTTATAATGCACCTTCACCAGTGACATGCATCTGCACATATCCTTTTTTTATTTTTACAAGATCACATCAGGTTCAAATCCAGTTAGACACAGGTCAGAAATATGTTTAGTTTCCCCACAGTATCCTATTCAAAATACCTAATGAAGACATATGTCTGAAAAGAACTGACTGTACTTTGTGATGGATTTGCTTCTCCAGAAATCTAGGTACCAGCAACAGCAGCCATAGCAGCAAGAATATCAGCAATAGTAGAGTTTGAGAAGGTGTGTGGCCTAATTGAAAAGGCATGAGATTTAGGGTCAGAGGACCTGGGTTCTAATCCCAGCATCATCACTTGCCTGTGTGCCCTTGGCTTTATTCTCTCTGTGCCTCAGTTTTCCCATCTGTAAAATGGGGATTCAATATTTGTATTCCCTCCTATCTAGACTGTGATCCCCATGTGGGACAGAAACTGTATCTGACCGGATTGTCTTGTATCTAACCCAGAACTTGCACACTGTAAGCACATAATAAATCCTAGGTCTGTGAGCTAGTGAATGTGAGATTGTGTCAAGAATGCAGGTGTGGAAGGCAGAGTGCAAGCATGGGACCGTGGATCTGGCAGACACAAACACACATTGACTTTTTCAGGTAAACTCACACATATAGAGGAAATTCCTCATTAGAATTTTCTGAGATCAAACCTTCTCCTAAGAGGAACTTTTATGCTGCCAAGCATTTTATACCCCAAAACTCTCCATGGTCTAATGGAGAGAATATCTGAAAAGTAAGAATTTCCTAGGGAAAGATAAATTGCCAATTCAGATGATTAACTGCTCACTCACACCTACTTCCTTTCATAAAGGAGACCCTCTATAAAGCATGGTCTCTAAAAATATTTACAATCTAATTTCAAAAGTTACAAACATTGAGTTTCTGGAATTCAGTCAGTCTCCTAGCATTGAATTTGTCAGCTGTGTGACCCTGGTCAGGTCATTTCACTTCTGTGTGTCTCAGTTACCTCATCTGTAAAATGGGGATTAAGACTGTGAACCCCATGTGGCACAGACACTGTGTCCAATCTGATTAGCCTGTACCTACCCCAGGGCTTAGTACAGTGCTGGGAACATAGAAAGCACTTAAATACCATATAAAAAAATGCTCTGATTGCTTTCACATGACTATGCTGGAAGTAGAATGGTGACAGCAGAATACCCTAATAGCTTCTATTTTTAGAGCTAAAATTGGAAAATGAAAAGCAAGGAAAGCAGAGGAAATATTTAAGACATGGTAAAACAAAGCTGAAAACTGAGAGGTAGTTGCTGAGAATAGGACCTTCATCAAGAAGGGAGCAGCTTTCTTCTAGTAAAAGAGAGGCAGGGGACAAGCTTTAAAAATGATGAGAATAATAATAAATAATTATTATTGTACTCGTTAAGCACTTCTTATGTGTCAAGCACGTACTAAGCACTGGGGTAGATACAAGTCAATCAAGTTGGAAAAAGTTGGAAACCTGTCTCATTTTACAGATGAGGTAACTGAGGCACAGAGAAGTGACTTGCTTAAAGTCACAGAGCAGACTTGTGGCGAAGCCAGGATTAGAGCACAGTCCTTCGGACTCCCAAACCTGTGCTCTATGCACTAAGCCACACTGCTTGCTCGATACAACAAGGGACAGCCTTTTTCTGTGTACAACATGGTCGGCCAACCAAAATGGCCCAACATAAACCCAACATGGCCTTTTCAGCTAAACAGTTACATAAGGTGAACTTCTCCATCATTTGAATCATCTTCAAATACAAAGGATAACTACGTGGAGTTTCACAAACAACTTGAATATGGAAATGAAACACAGAAAGGTCACAGGGACAGTCCAATTGATTTGAAACTCAAAATTAGACAAACAGAAATTAGAACTCACACAAAATGCCTCCAAAAGTGATAACAATCAGAATAGAATAATAGATAATGAGAAGGGAATTGAAGCAATAAAAATAATTACAAAGGATCTGGTTACCGAAGCGTCATCCCTAGATTTAGAGGAAGACACAAACATTTAATTATAGACTTATACTTAAAAAGGGATGCTGTACCTCAGGAAAACCAGATCAGTAAAGAATTTAAAAATTCTAGTTGGGCAGCTGCTGCCACCCCTTCCTCCCAAAGCCCAGCTGCAGGAATAAAAGCTGGAAAAAGGAAAAAGACAAAGAATAATGAACGAAAGGGTGAAATTTGGGAAAGAGAGAAATTAAAATGAGACAGTGAAAAATTAAGCTGTAACACAAAAAGATAGGCAAGAAAAAAAGGCTTTAAACAAACTCTGCTAAATGTAATTTGGAATGTTTTTAAACTCCACTATTGAAAACAAATCTTTCAGAAACAAATCTGGAAGGCTGGCAGATCTGTGAAACTACCAACCCAGTAGTGGGACATCTGAAAGATAGCAGTTTACAAGCACCATGTGGAACCACTGGATTGCCAAGTGCTATTTATTATGTGGACATAATTGAGAAAATTGTGCTGAATTTTCAGCTGTGATTTTTCTCTGATCTCTTTGACTGAAACAAAGTACAAAACATCGCCTGCTTATTCTCTGATAAAGAGAGGTGGAAAAATATTTGATATATACATATCCACTAATCACATAAAGCAGTTTGTAGTGCAGTTGTATGGACTGAATCATTCCCTAAAACTTCATGGTGAATAAAGAGAGAAAAATGTGGAAAGTAGATCAAAGAGACTAAACACCATGAAGGGGGAGGATAGTTTGGACTCATATTTGTTGTTCAGCAAATCCCACTCAAAAGGAAAGGTTACGGATACTGAAACATTCAGGTTATGTCTATAGTGGACCTCGAGTGGGGGAGTTGGTCGTAACGGGAGCCTATGTCCCTAATGGTGGTGATAGCAGTGTGGCTCAGTGGAAAGAGCGCGGGCTTGGGAGTCAGAGAACATGGGTTCAAATTCCGCCTCTGCCACTTGTCAGCTGTGTGACTGCGGGCAAGTCATTTAACTTCTCTGTGCCTCAGTTACCTCATCCGTGAAATGGGGATTAACTGTTTAACTGTGAGCCTCACGTGGGACAACCTGATTACCCTGTATCTACCCCAGCACTTGGAACAGTGCTCTGTACATAGTAAGCACTTAATAAATACCAACATTATTATTATATCCTGAAGAAAAGTCAACCATAAATTAGTTCCTCAGACTATTGGCCTTGATATAGCGTGGCACAGTGGAAAGAGCACGGGCTTTAGAGTCAGGGCTCATGAGTTCAAATCCCAGCTCTGCCACTTGTCAGCTGTGTGACTGTGGGCAAGTCACTTCACTTCTCTGTGCCTCAGTTCCCTCATCTGTAAAATGGGGATTAAGACTGTGAGCCCCACGTGGGACAACCTGATTCCCCTGTGTCTACCCCAGCGCTTAGAACAGTGCTCTGCACATAGTAAGCGCTTAACAAATACCAACATTATTATTATTATATAGCCACTGATCTGACCCATAGGTTCCTGTGTTCTTATGCATGTTTTCTTTACCCAGTGTTGTATCACTAGGATTGACCCAAGTTGAGCCAATGTAAGTCACAATTAGGTACATAAATGATTCACATTCTCACCTACAGTCCCTAAGATAAAAATGTTATTGACACAACCAATAGGACATTAAGGGCCTGGCCTTTCTACCTGAAGCAGTATCAGACAGATGGAATCCATGGTCATTTGTAACTCTTAATGATGATGACCCCAGAGGACATTAGTTTTCTAAGATTGGCAAAGCGCATAAGCAATGGCTATGCTTGGGGAAAGAGAGGGTTACTTAAATGGCTCCTGTTCAGTTGTTATTCAAGTTGCTTATTGAAATCTATTCTTTCATTTATCTAAGCACATAATAATAATGTGGCATCTGTGAAGCACTTACTATGTGCCAGGCACTCTTCTAAGTGTTGGGGTGGATACAAACAAATCGGGTTGGACACAGTCCCTGTCCCACAAAGGCCTCGCTGTCTTTATCACCATCTGACAAATGAGGTTACTGAGGCCCAGGGAAGTGAAGTGACTTGCACGAGGTCACACAGCAGACAAGTGGCAGAACCAAGTTTAGAACCCAGGGCACACTTTGGGAGAGGAATGTGTCCATTATATTGTTAAATTGCATTCTCCCAAGTGCTTAGTACAGTGCTCTGCACACAGTAAGTGCTCAATAAAAACAGTTGATTGATTGATTGTCCTTCTGACTCCCAGGCCCATGCTCTACCCACTAGGCCACACGGTTGAGTTCCTACCATGAGCAGACCACTCATCAGGCATGTGGGGGAGTATGACAGAAATAAAGACATGGCCTGTGTCTTCAAGGAATTTACAATCTTGCAACAGATTTGGGGATGTCAAGTATCTCAAGCAATTTTCAAAGCAGGGTGCTTCTGACTTGGCAGGTCACCATAAGAATAGTGTTGAAAAGATGAATATAATAATAATAACAGCAGTAAGAGTTGTGGGAGTTTTTAAGCACTTACTATGTACCATGTGCTGAATTATGTGCTGGGGTAGATATAGGATAACTAGATAGGAAGCATGTTCTATCCCTCACAAAGCTCACAGTCTTAGGAGGATGGAGAACAGGTATTCAATCTCTATTATCTATTTTGATGGTATTGATGCCTGTCTACTTGTTTTGTTGTCTTTCTCCCCTTTCTAGACTGTGTGCCTGTTGTTTGGTAGGGATTGTCTCTGTTGCCAAATTGTGCTTTCCAAGTGTTTAGTACAGTGGTCTGCACACAGTAAGCACTCAATAAATATGATTGAATGAATGAGGAGACTGAAGCACAGAAAAGTTAAGTGACAAAGCCAAGATCAAAATCCAGGTCCCCTGATTTCCAGGTTCATTCTCCCTATTAGGCCACATGGCCCCTGTCAGTTTTTTATAACAGAGAAGCCACTGAAGAAGAATATTTGAGTGTTGATGCATACATTCAATTGTATTTACTGAGTGTTTACTGTGTGCAGAGCACTGTACTAAGTGCTTGGAAAGTACAATTCAGCAACAAGTAGAGACAATCTCTACCCAACAAGGGGCTCACAGTCTAGAAGTGGGGACACAGGCAACAAAACAAAACAAGTAGACAGGCATCAATAGCATCAATATAAATAAATAGAATTATAGGCATAAACACATCATTAATAAAATAAATGGAATAATAAATATGCACATATATACACATGTGCTGGCGGGGGAGGGGGGAGGGTAGAGCAGAGAGAGGGAGTCAGGGCGAAGGGGAGGGGAGGAGGAGCAGAGGAAAAGGGGAGTTCAGTCTGGAGAGGCCTCCTGGAGAAGGTGAGCTCTCAGTAGGGCTTTGACTGGGGGAAGTGTGATTGTAGCTGAGTATTTTGTGAAGTAAACTTATTGCTTTCTGCATATTTTTTCAATCAGTCAACAAATTCTATTTAATATCTAAATATTGAATTCTATTTTCAAATGGATACATTTTTGGCTTTTCCTTGCAGCCAATAGCTTTTAATGACTCCTAAAACAATTAAATCTGCCATTTTCTAATGGCAGAACAACACAATAGGATGTTTGAAAGGGATGTTTTCACCTCCTTCACTAGAAAGTATGTTTTGAATCATATTTTTTAAGAGACTATTTACAGATACAGACAACACGCTGTTAATTTGATCTATGTTTACAAATGTCCAGGTCAAAGGGCAGGATGTATTTATCCTTTGTGTCTGAATCCAACCTGTGGCCATTGGTTTTGTAGTTTTTAATGGGCTTTATCAGTGCATGCTCCAAACTCAGGACTATAGTAAAGCAAGCACTGTAACAACTTCACACATCCAAAAGTTGGTTTCTTTGATAGGAGATGAAGAGCCTATTTGTTCCAGACCCAGGTGTGAGTAGTCTGCAGTGGCTATCAGAGCTCAAGGGAATCTTCAATTAGAGCTGAGTAATTTTCATGGCAGCCTCATGTACTCCCAACAGAAGTGGAGTGGTGACTAGACCTCACCCTCAGGAGAAGTAAAAGAGAAATCCTACCTTCAGGGAATTTACATCTACTTTAAGGGGAAAATATCTCCCCAGATACCTTTGGCTAGTGAAGCAGCACAGCAGAGTGAATAAAGCCCGCACCTGGGAGTCAGAAGGTCATGGGTTCTAATCCTTGCTCCGCCAGTGTCTGCTATGTGGCCTTGGGCAAGTCACTTTATTTCTCTGGGCCTCGGTTACCTCAGCTGTAAAATGGGGATTGATATTGTGAGCTCCATGTGGGACAGGGACTGTGCCCAATCCAATTTGCTGGTATCCACCCCTGGGCTTAGTACAGTGCCTGGCACAAAGTAAGCATTTAACAAATACCACTATTATTATTATTATTAATGAGGCTGCCTTCTCTGAAGCTCTCCATATGCCCCTTTCAGGCAGGATGAGGAAACAGAACGACATGGGAGGAGGGGCCAAAGATCTTGTGAAAACAGCATGGGACTGGGAGTCAAGGAGACCTGGGTTCTAGCCAGGACTAGAACTAGCCCTGCAGAACTGGAAATGTAGACAAAATAGGGGGATTGGAGAGGTCTGTGAAGATAGGAAGCAAAATTAAGGGTACAGAAAGAGGGCGGGAAAGCTGAAAGTCTCAGGAACCTCAGGGAATTAGGTGGGTAGGAAGGTGAGACTAGGTTTGCCTACCTTGAAAGAGGGAGCTTTCCTATTAAGTTACTAATAATAATAATTATGGTATTTGTTAAGTGCTTACTATATGCGAAGCACTGTTCTTATGTGGTTCACTTCTGAGTTCTTAGAATAGTGAAATTCTCCGGAATGATGGGTAACAGTCCTGGAGTCCCTGGCTCTTTTCAGATTCAATCCCTGAACTCAAATAGATTCTATTTCCACAATCTCGACACCTCTGTCCTCATCATTCCCTCTCTCATGCACTGAAGTTAAAGGGCTATTTACAGTCCAGATTCTTAAAGATATTGACCTTAAGATCACTAACATTACTTCACAATGGATCAGTAAAACAAGTATTCCCATGCAAACCATGTGCTGGCTCTCTCACTCCATTTCATTGCAGACCATGTAGTCAATTAGAATGAGGTGGAGAAGAGTCATCTATAGGCAAATAACTCAGTATGCTTGGATACATTTGCGTCCAGTACTTGTTTACACAGCCTTAGTTACAATAAGGCATTCATATGTAAGGTACGTTGTTCAATTCACTAGAGCAAACACTATAATTAAGGTCATGATGGTTTTTCCATTCTAGTAAACCTCTCTTTTAATTTCTGTATTAGCCTCTCCCCTTCTTTGCTGGTCCATGTGACTGTCTCTCCTTGAGCCTTCCTGCCCTTGGAGAACTTAGACTTTGAACTTTTTTGTTTGAATGGATGTAATCTGAAGAGCATGCTAAAGGCAGAGATACCATGGAGAGGCTTGGACACATTTCTAGAGCTACCTAGCTCGACCAGTATACATTTCATTTGCTAGAGGGGATTGGAGGGGCTTGAACAAAATTCTTCTGGACTACACTTGGTGGAACAAACTATTTTGAAGCTCTGTGCCTTGGAAGGTCCAATTTGTGGAAGCCCCATCCCATCCCACTTTTCCAGAAAATTCACCGTCAGTCTACTTTCAAGCATTTGATCTTCCAAAGACTGAATCAATAAATAGTAATTACTGACTGCTTTCTGTGTGCACAGCACATTGCACTAAGTGCTTGGGATAGAAGAAGCTGAGTAGCCTAATAATAATAATAATAATTGTAGCATTTGTTAAGCGCTATGTGCCAGGTACTCTACTAAACACTGGGGTGAATACAAGCTAATTGGGTTAGACACTGTCCATGTCCCATGTGGGGCTCACAGTCTCAATCCCCATTCTACAGATGAGCTATCTGAGGCACAGAGAAGTTAAGTGACTTGCCCAAGGCCACACAGCAGACAAGTGGCAGAGACAGGATTAGAACCCATAACCTTCTGACTCCAAGGCCCATACTCTCTCCACAATGCCATGCTGCTTCCCATAGAAGCAGTGAAAAGATATCAATCCAGGGAGTCAGAGGACCTGGATTCTTACACCAGCTCTGTCACTTGCCTACTGTGTGACCTTGGGCAAGTCACTTAACTTCTGTGAGCCTCAATTTCCTCAACTGTAAAATGGGTATTTAATACCTGTTCTACCTCCTACTTAGACTGTGAGCCCCAAGTGGCACAAGAGATTATGCCTGACGTGATTAACCTGTGCCTATCCCAGAGCTTAGAACAGTGCTTGCACATAGTAAGCCCTTAAATACCAAAATTATTAAAAATTATTATGAGAATAAAATTGGTAGATCCCTGCCCTTTAGAAGCTTACAATCTAAGTGTCCTTCTTGTTCTTGACCTTGAAGGAATACCTTTTACCTGCTCTGTGCAGAGTAAATGCTTAATAAATATTATTGATTGAGTGACTGATTGATTCTAGGAAAATCATTACATCAATCAATCAGTGGTATTTATTGAGCACTTACTACATGCAGAGCAGGTAGTAAGCGCTTGGGAGAGTACAATACAATAGAATTAGCAGACACTTTCCCTGCCCATAATAAGACAGGCTTACAGTCCTAGAGACTATTTTAAAACCAGAGCCAAAAGAGTTACCCTGAAAAGTCATCCCAATGAAGGTTATTTCAGCTCTCCAACAGTTTCTAGGATCCAAACAGAACAGAACTCAAATAACTCCTGTGCTTCAATCAGGCCACGGAGTCATTAAAAGAATTGGTTTCCAAAGTTTGCTGTTGTCAGCTATGAGTCATCATTGAAACCCCGCCATTATGACATATGGACTACTTGATCTAAGTTAGCCCTCAAGTCAGACCAGTCCAAACCACTTGCAGTTTTAGCTATGGTCATTTTTATAGTTGGATCTTTTTTTGTATTTGGTTTTCTGGCTATTGCAAATGTTTTTCCTCAGGAGTGAAGCTACAGGGCATCGCATTCCCCAAGGTGGCTCCCATTCTGCAAATTTAGCATTTCCAGTGATTCCGTCACTTCGGCTGTAACAAACAAACAGAGAATCTTGGCAACCTATTAGAAGGTAGATGTAAATAGGAACTTATGTCTTCTTGGCACTAACATCCCACCCAGCACTTTCTCCCCTTGAAGACTGCTGCTACAAAGAATTCATTTGAAATATTTTCATCATTTATAGATTGGGTTCTCAAGCTCCAGTTCTTTATATTAATTACACTCCATTAACTGTTGCCTAGAACTCAAACACTATCAGCACAAAGCGCTCGTGTCACGTAACCCACCCGGCAATGTCTTTCTCCAAGCTAGCATTGATTTTTAAATGTTTCCCATAATGAAATAGAGTGAGGGAGGAAATACAATGGTTGCACACGAACAGAGTTGGCTAATTGCCCAAACTGGATTGGATATTTCTAAAGTGATAGACTTGCTCTAAAAGGGCACAGTCTGCCAGTGGTTTTATCCTCCTTAATAGTCAACATTATGAACTTTCCATAACGAGAGGGAAATTGTAGGAAAATGCAAATGAAACAAGGATAGAGCTAGAGGCCCAGGACTGAAAAGGCTGGAGGGTGAATTCCAGATGTTGTAAGAGAGAGCAGGAAAGGCCAAAAGGTCAAATGAAGAGGAGGAGGAGGAGGAGGAAACAGGACCCATAAGGAGTTGGGTTGGGCTTTGCTTTGCATATCTCAGCCAAAAAGGGACTGAGGCTCCAAGAGAAGTAAAGTGGTTTCTCTGACAGGTCACTTCACTTGTGTCTCCATATCTGAGCATGTTCCTTAGAGGCAGAGACCCCCTATTAGGTAATAAGTATTTGGGCAAATACTTATTTGACGGTATTATTTTGGGTTAAATTTCATTTCATTTACCATACAAAGGAAAGGAGTACCTCACACATCTATTATATTACTGTATTACTCTGTACCATAATTGTATTACTCTGTACCAGTTAAATTTCTGCAATTTACTTCAAGTGGAAAAGTGAGCTGTAGCATTGGCATTCTGCTTTGCCAAAGACTACTTTAAAGAGCTAGCTTCCATTGTTCACTGATCCTTGTGAGGCCAAGTTTTAACAAAGAATTACATCACTCCTAAATACAACAGCTAAGCTCTAGAGGATGTTTCTTTTTCTTTCAGTCTGTCCTATATTTCTCCACTTGGAGGAAAGAAGTGAGAAAAAGAGAAAAAAGAAAAAACATAGTGGGTTGGGAGATGATTCGATGTACTTTTATTTTTCAGATGAATGCTTGTTAATTTTTCCATTTCTTTTTTAATTTCTTTATTTTTACTGTCCTTTCTTTCAAGGGAGACCTGAGTCTTTCCTCGAGAAAATCAAGGTTTTGAAGTAGGAATAGAAGTCTGTAGAAGCAGTGTGGCATTGTGGAAAGATCCCAGGCCCGGAAGCTAAAGAACCTGGATTTTAATCCTGGCAGTGCACTTGTCTGCTGTGTGATTTTGGGCATTTCACTCAACTTCTCTGTGCCTCAATTTCCTGATCTGAAAAATGAGGATTAAATTATTGTTCTCCCTTCCCCTCACACTGTGATTCCCATGTGGGACAGGGATTGTTGATCACTAGATTGTCTTGTATCTACCCCACTGCTTTGGTACAGTGTTTGGTACTTAGTAAATGCTGAACAAATACTACAATTTTTATCAATGTACTCTCATTTCTAACTTACTCTGATCCAGAATGTTTCCTCATTACTACGATAATAACAGCATTTAGAAATGCCCATATCTTGACATGGAAGAGCAGACATATATGCCAGGAAAACTATCCTAGTTAATAGTGTGCTGGTAAACTTGCAGTATAATGTTGACTGAGGCATTGTGTCTCCTCATCTGTGCAATTTTGATAATTAGATCTGTCCTCTATTTTTCCAGGGATACATTCAAAGATGGAATAAATGGTATCTGTAAACTGTCCTGAGCCTTTGGACTAAAGACATTCCTCTGATAAAAAATAGGTCCAGTCACCCTCGCAGATGGGTAGATGGTAGTCACATAATGAAAGCTGTTTTGAATGTAGAATTAGGAGCACAGTCTATTTCCTTCATTTTTTTTTTCTTACATCCCCAGTTAAACATTAAACAAATATGAAATTTGTGGGAGCAAGAGTTACAGTTTGTAATAACACCAACTGGCACCACCGAGGTCTGTAAACTAAAAACTGTAGCTTATTCTTGTACCTTTAGTGGCAAATCCCCAAGCTGAGCTATTGATCCAACGAACTTGGAGGCAGGATGTCCGGTTTCTTCTGGTTCACTCACCCTGAATGTAATGTACAAAATCATTTTCTGTATTCTTCAAAGTTATTTTTTCCCAGGGTAGGAAAAAAAAACAGCTGGAAAGATGTAAGGATGTTTCACTGTATTCAACAATAAGCGAGAACTACTTTAAGAAGTCTATCAGCAGTGGTTGAGCCAGATTCATTTTTGTGAGCATTATACAGGGAAAGCAAGGCCAGAATTATACCCTATTTCCCCATGTATTCTGATTGCATTTACGCACACAACTGTATCAGCTGAAGTGTTTGGTGCTGCTGCTACCCTTCAATAGAGCATTTCCTACTGACTAGCACCATGCTCTTATTTACTTTCTCATTTTTCCCTTCATTGTTTATATTTCACATTATCCATAAGTGGATAGTCAGGTGTACTCCATTGTGTGAATGGGAAAGTTAATGCCAGAAGATGGGATGCTTGTCCAAGGTCACCAAGAAAATCAATGCTATAGCAGGGGATTATAAATTCCAGATCATCCACCAGACAGTTAGGTGTCTCCAGAGACTTTGGGGGAAAGACCGAAAAGATTCAGAAGAGATAATGAACAAATGCCGAGCACATATTTCATAATGGGTGAGCCGTAACTGATTCTCTTCTGGCTTTCAATTCTCTTGCTTTCAATCCCCTTCTCCCTGCCTGGAATTCCTTCCCCCTTTATGTCTTCTAGACCACAACCTTGCCCTCCTTCAAAGTCCACCAGGATACTCACTTCCTCCCACTAATTTCCACCATTTGAGGTTTAGGTTATCCCAATCACTATCCACAGGATTTTTGTATAACAATGTAAATACCTCACTTATTTATTCATCAACATATACATTTCCCCATTTCCCCAAATGCTTGCTATTGTCATTTGTATCTATGTTTTTTGGTGTTTTTTTCTCCTGCTCCCACCATTATAAACTACTTTGCCTTTCTTCCCCATTGATCTGTAAGCTCCTCAAAGGCAAGGATTGCCCTTTAATTCTACTGCTCTTTCACAGATGCTTAACAGAGTGTTCAGCACACAGAAGACACTCAATAAATGATTGGTTGATGGACTGATTCAGAGTTTTGCTTCCATCACCAACTCTGAATGTTGATTGGGAGTATTTTCTCATGTTTATTGCATCACTGAGGGTAACCTCTTCTGAATGCATTTATTTGAAAAAGACAGTACTTTATTATCTTCACTGATGGTCCAGTGGAAAGATTTTGACTCTGGAAATCAATAGACCTAGATTCTAGACCCATCTTTAAGAGTAGGGGAATGTCTGCTGTGTCTCTGACATGGGTGGTGAGTATTTCTGACCAGAGAACCATTTAGGGAAGTTCATTACTTTGCCAGGGGTCTAGAAATCCTGAAAAATAGTTGGCTGTTGTGGAGAGTGACGACTACAAAGGCTCTTAGGGAAATACATGTTGGGCTTTGACCGTACAATGCGACATCAACCCTATGCGGTAATCACTTTGTCCGTAAATGGGATCTGCATAGAAAATGTTTTTCTAGGCAATGTCTGCCTGCTGACTGGTTTTACCTAGACAGAGATCAGTGAAGTACAAGAGGCAAGGTGAAAACATGCTAGCGGCTCTGAGAAGTGACTATCAATATAATAAATTCCTTCAGCAGGTTAATCAATAATAATAATGATAATTTTG
This sequence comes from Ornithorhynchus anatinus, assembly GCF_004115215.2. NCBI lineage: Eukaryota > Metazoa > Chordata > Mammalia > Monotremata > Ornithorhynchidae > Ornithorhynchus > Ornithorhynchus anatinus. Next base: position 12,907,345 of record NC_041728.1, on the reverse strand, counting down.
GTATTTATTAAGCACTTACTATGTGCCAGGCACTGTATTAAATGCTGGGGTAGATACAAATTAATCAGGTTGGACACAGTCCATGTCCCGCATGGGGCTCACAGTCTCAATCCCCATTTTACAGATGAGGTAACCGAGGCCCAGAGAAGTACAATGTGCAGTACAATGACATAGCAGAGAAGTGGCAGAGCTGACATTAGAACCCATGACTTTATGATACCCAGGCTTGGGCTCTACTCATTACATCATACTGCTTCTCCTGGTTCTTGGTCTCAGAGTCCTGAAACTGCCAGCTCGAGGTTCGCCCATAATTCTTGTTGGTAGACACCATTAATTTAGGCATCTGGTTTCAGGGAAGGGACTTCTTCACTGAAAACCAGCCAAAAGCACTGACAGGACCCGCATTTACGGGGTGATTTTTCTAAATTCAAGAGGGCAGTAAATGGTGTGTATGAGAGACATAATTTCCTTCACTCTCTATCTAGCCTGTTTTACCACACACTGTGAATTGCTCCGTAGTGGAGGGTGAAAATATATTTATGGTGTACAGAACAGCAGTAGGAATTAATCTAGACATATTTCAAAGCCATGCATGAGAAACCTTTTTCTTACAACTACTGACAGGTGAATGCAAACTACTATTTCTGACAAGATATAGAGACTCTGACTGCAGTAGAGTGAAAGAGAATATCTGCCAGTGTGTTTGTTGTTTGTTCACACTTTAGGCCAAATGCATGAAAGGAAGGAGAAAAATAGGAAAGAATTGTTCCTGTGTAGATCTGAACAAGGCACTGCCATTTTTTTTAGTAATTTGAATAGCTTTGAATTATTTCCATTTTTCTGATGCCCAATTATGTATTTGTGGGAAATCAATAAAGCTTCCAAAATATCAAATTGACCTATTATGTAGGCATCTTTTTCAATTTAAAAAGAGGCCTTGTAACAATCACTTGGCTTTTTGTAAAAAAAATCCAAGTGTAAACAAGACTTAGATGCAAATGCCAGTCGTACTTTAGCATTCTACAAATGCATCTTTTACCCACGATCCCTTGCTTGAATCTATCCCTTTGTGTAGCTGTTTCCCCAGTCTTGGGTCAGTGTATTGTGTGAGGACCATAGGCTTCTTTCCCTGGGGCAACTATTCCAGGGAGTAATTTGTACTTGTCTAGAGAATGAACTATACAGAACTATTGCCATTTCAATGGCTAATAATCTATGCCTTGAAGATTTTTTGAAAACTGCCTGATTTTCATTCTTTTTCTTAGAGTCACAAAATATACATTCCTTACGGAAAAATATCAAGAAGGAGGTACATATTTTCTGAACTGTCCATAGCAGCTCACTGCTTGACAGATTTTAAAAAATGATAAATGCAGAAAGGAAAATTGAATTGCTGTTAAAGTTAAGAGTTAAGGAATTCCATCCAGATGCCATCCGCATTCATCACAAATCACCAAAGGTCCCAGCACAAACATAAAGGAAAACACCCACTAGGATGTTTGATTCACTTTATGTAGGTAAACAAGCAGCATAAAAAATGAAAGCACAGTGCTACTAAACTGAATTGTAAGTAATTAAACATTAATGACTGTAAAGCTTTGTCAAACACTGCAAGTATTAAAGACTTCTACAGTACATCATGTTGAGTGTCAATGGATACAACAGAATGCCAATATTAGTTGGAATACTCTTGAAAAGAGTTAAGCTTTGTCAATAGCTATAAATGTATGTGTGTCAATAGCTACAAGTATATCAATCCCTCTTTATATACCCTTCAGGACAACAGTACGTTCGACAGACAAAAGCTATACGACTAATAGCTGACATCTGGAAGCAAGCAAACTTAAAGGAAAGTTTATGTTACTGTTTCTTAGGTTCTGTGTTTATGAGTCATTTTGGAAGGTTAGACATCATTTCTCTAATGACCAGCAGCCTATTTGAATATTAGCAGTAATTTAATTTAAATGTATAATTTACCTTTTATCTCAAAGCACTTAACCACTGTATGAATCCCATTTGTGAAGCATCATCACCTATTACTCCCAGCTGTGCTACTCTGCTACAGGCCTATTGTGGTAGTGGCTTTTGGTAAGTCGCCTAAACTCTTCAGGCCTCAGTTTCCTCATCTTAACAATGGGGATAATTATATATGCCTTTCTCTGTCTTGAAGAAATACTGTGAGGACAGAAATGCAAGATTATTGTGAAAGTAGTATTGAGAAATGAAGTCAGACTTCTAGACTGGAAGCTCATCATGGGCAGGAAATGTGTCTGCCAACTCTATCGTGTTGTACTCTGCCAAATGCTTAGTACAGTGTTCCTGCACACAGTTAAGTGCTCAATGCATACCACTGATTGAGAAATGAAAGCACTATGAAAATTCAAGGTATTATTTTACTGCATACACTAGGCACGCAACTATTGTGGATTAATTTTAAGGGGAAACTAAGGTTCAGAGGATTAGTGGCTCATCCAATAGCACATTGGTTGTGAGGCTGGACTCAAGCAAAGATTTCTGACTTTCACTACAATGCTGTATTAGTAAAAATAGCTTTTTTATTTAGCCATTATACATAGGTTGGTTCAATATGGGGATCGGAGGAACGAAAGTGAATTTCTGTTCCTCACTGGGGTCCACCAGCTAAGTCTTTGTCATTATTCTGCTACCTCATTTTAGCTTAGTCCTGTGACATCACCTACTGTTTAGTAACAATGTTAAAGCAGCATGATTTAGTGGATACAGCATGGGCCTAATAGTCAGAAGGGCCTAGGTTCTAATCTCAGTTCTGCTACTAGTCTGCTCTGTGACCTTGGGCAAGTCACTTCATTTCTCTGTGCCTCCATCACCTCAGCTCTAAAATGGAGATTAAGACTGTGAGCCCCATGAAGGAAATGGACTATGTCCAAACTAATTACCTTGTATCTTCCCCAGCACTTACAACACAGCCCGTTATATATTAAGTGTTCAAAAAAAACTTAAAAAAAAGGCAGTCCTTGTCCATTACCCTAAATAGTGCTATCTTCAGTTATGTTATGAAATTTTTTACATCTCAGGGCATTGGGCGGTTTGGATGTCATCTAGCAATACACGGACTTTATCATCAGTGAAAGATTGGAACTGATCCAATGAGTCAGTTCACCCCTAGTCCCACACAAAGCCGCAGAAAAGAGAACAATCTTTAGGCCTCCCTGTCGGATGCTGAGGTAATCTATGGACTCACTGCTAGACACTGCTACATGAAGGACTCATTTCTACTTTATCTGATAATGAGGAAAGGTATTATTATGGAGAAGCAGCATGGCCCAGTGGCTAGAGCACAGACCTAGGAGTCAGAAACACCTGGGTTCTAATCTCAGCTCTGCCACTGTCTGTTGTGTGACCATAATAATAATAATAATGTTGGTATTTAAGCACTTACTATGTGCAGAGCACTGTTCTAAGCGCTGGGGTAGACACAGGGTAATCAGGTGGTCCCACATGAGGCTCACAGTCTTAAGCCCCATTTTACAGATGAGAAAACTGAGGCACAGAGAAGTTAAGTGACTTGCCCACAGTCACACAGCTGACAAGTGGGAGAGCTGGGACCATAGGCAAGTCATGTGACCATAGGCACATGGGATAGGGACTGTTGGACAGGGACTGTGTCTACCCTGATTATCATGTATCTATCCCAGTGCTTAGAAGAGTGCTTGAAACATAATAAGCACTTAATTTAGCAGCATGGCTCAATGGAAAGAGCCCGGGCTTTGGAGTCAGAGATCGTGAGTTTGAATCCCAGCTCTGCCACTTGTCAGCTGTGTGACTGTGGGCAAGTCACTTCACTTCTCTGTGCCTTAATTACCTCATCTGTAAAATGGGGATTAAGACTGTAAGCCCCATGTGGGACAACCTGATTCCCGTGTCTACCCCAGCACTTAGAACAGTGCTCTGCACATAGTAAGCACTTAACAAATACCAACATTATTATTATTATTACTTAACAAATACCATTATTAACATAATCATTATTATTATGTGTTGAAGTTGAACAAATTCAATGAGCAAGAATAGACCATAACCACTTAATGACTAACAGCACGCTATCTAATTATTTCTCTCCCTTGAGAGTCATCTTATCTGTGTCTGGTTCTATTCTAATGAATATATCTAGTTCTTGTAGAATCTTTCTTCTCTCATTGGTTTTATATCTATTGCATTCCTCCAAGCATAGAGGCTTGATAAATACTATTTATTGATACTATCAATTGATTGGTTGGTTGATTGATGACTGGATTGGTTTGGACTTGATGAGGGCATATGCAGTGATTATCGTGACAGAAGAAAATATCAGGGCTGCATTGATGAGGTCTCCTAGTTCAAATAGCTACTTGTAGCAAAACAAATAAGTTATCAACAACACCTGGAGTACATTCACTTCTCTTTCTTAAGGGATGTTTATCAGAAACCTAAAGCATAGAATGGAATATGTACAGAGGTTGCATTTAAAAGTTAACGAGATGGTAGTAGACTTTGCCGACGAAAATCAAATCAAGGACTTCCATACACCCCTGAGGATGTCAAACACCTGAATTAATAATAATAATAATACTGATGATGGTATTTGTTAAGTACTTACTATATGCAAAGCACTGTTCTAAGTGCTGGGATAGTACCAGGTAATCGGGGGTCCCACGTAGTCCCACCGACTTCATCCCCATTTTACAGATGAGGGAACTGAGGCCTGGAGAAGTTAAGTGACTTGCCCAAAGTCACACAGCTGACAAGTGGCAGAATCGGGATTAGAACCCATAACCTCTGACTCCCAAGCCCATGCTCTTTTCACAGCCACGCTGAATTGAAAATCACCGTTAGATATGTTGAGTTCATAGTTGACTTCATATTATAGTGGGGCATAGCTCACATGAGCTAGGAGATGAAAACATTTTGCTCAGGGTCCCATTGACCTTAACGAAAGCATTTTCAGTATATACCTTCAGGATTTTGGTAACTTCAATAATTTGCTTCTATTACAAGGTTTAGCTGTCCCGAGTTATTTTTCAAGATTTTAAGATTACTCCAAGATAATAATGATTGTCCATGACAGAATTGGAGGAGTGTGATCCTTTTCCATCACCAAGAGAATAAAGTAGGATTGTGAAACTAAAGTCCATCTTTTCCTTGCTACCACGCTTAAGAATGTCACAAGACCTAATAATAATGATAATTATTATTATTGTGGTAATTGTTAAGCATTTACTATATGACAGACTCTGTACTAAGCGCTGGGGTGGATACAAATATATCGGGTTGGACACAGTCCTGTCCCACATGGGGCTCACAGTTTCAATTATCATTTCACAGATGAGGTAACTGATGCACACACAGAGAAGTGAAGTGACTTGCCTAAAGTCATGCAGTAGCCAAGTGAGAGAGCCAAGATTAGAATCCATGATGTTCTGACTCCACTGGGCAAGTCACTTAACTTCTCCGTGCCTCAATTACGTCCTCTGAAAAATGGAGATTAAGATTGTGAGCCCCACATGGGCCAACCTGATTACCTTGTATCTACCCCAGCGCTTAGAACAGTGCTTGGTACATAGTAAGCTCTTAACAAATACCACAATTATTATTATTATTATTAGCCTGTTCTCTGTCCACTATGTCATGTTGCTTCTCCTGTGCCTAAAAGCTGGTGTCGGAATACTATTGATTTTTAATAGTATTTTTTTAAACACTTACTATGTGTTCCAAACCCTGTTCTAAGTAGGTCAGACACAGTCCCTGTCCTGCATGGGGCTCACAGTCTAAGTAGGAGGGAGAACAGGTATTTAATATCCATTTTACAGTTGAAGAAACTGAGGCACAGAGAAGTAAAAGGACTTGCCCAAGTTCACACAGCACACAATTGGCAGAGCTGGGATTAGAACCCAGGTCCTCTGACTCCGAGTCCCCATGCTCTTTCCATTGGCCATGCTGCTCTTTGGGAAACTCAGTACAGCTCTGGAAACACCATTGAATGTCCTTGAATCAGTCATGCTGGAGGTCCTATGATGGCTGTGACATAGAAGCGCAAAGTCAATCGATCAATGGCATTTATTGAATGCTTATTATGTGCAGAGTACTAAGTACTATGAAAAGTACAATACAACTAGAAGATGTGCTGATAACTAGGAAATATTTGTCAAAATCAACAAAGCGCTATGGATTAACAATTAGTCTGAGGAACACAGAGGTTAAGAACCAGCCATGTCTGCCTCTTTGGATGACACAAAACCAAATGCTGTCACTGAGTTCTATTACTTAGTCAGGACATGGTACAGTGATTCAAAGATAGACAAGGAAATCAAAGAGAATCGAGAAGACAGGAATGGTGTCACCCTGACATTAAGATTTAGATCAATCTGAAGGTATAGGGCAATTATAGTTTCCAAAAACTTATTTATGGTTGTGAGACTGGACCTATGAAGGAAAGACACTTACATCTGCCTTCTAGAGTAGCTCCACTGATGTTATTATTTGCATTACTTGACATCTAGTGGCAAAATAAGATCGCAAATAGTAATGTACTAAATCCAATTAGGCCAACAGCATTAATGCAATTTCTCCAGGTTACTCCTTTTCAATTCCGTATAGATCATTTATTTAGGTATCCACCTGTGTCATTTTCATTGGGTGGCACATGTGAGGAACATGGATGACGCAGTCCCACAGCACTTGTGTAGTCCCTTAGTACTTTTGTACATATCTGCAGTTTATATTATTGTCTGTCCCACCCCCGCTAAACTTAAGCTTATCATGGGCTGGGAACATGTTCGTTTATTGTTATATTGTACTCTCTTAAGTGCTTAGTACTACGCTTTGCACACAGTAAGTGCTCAATAAATACGATTGAATGAACAAATAAACTGAAAAGGAGTAACCGTAAATGGGGAGGGCAGAAGAAACACTTTAAAGACAGAGTGAAGTAAAATCCCCAACGGAGGGGCATAGCAATGGATAGTTGAGAGTAACAGGAAAATAACTATCAGCCTGGAATACAACAACCAGTAATGGGATAAAAGATCAAAAGGGAGAAACAAAAACAGTAGCAATCATTGCAGGGAATAATCAACAGTGTCAAGTGATGAGGAAGGGCTTTTACTTCACACATCGTTCTTCAGAGCCATACTTATACACACCAAGCACCATGTATAAAACAGGACATCTTGATACATTAATTTCTCATATTTCAACTCTACCAAAATATCAGACACACGATACTATCTATAAAAAATGACCAATTTGCATATCATTTCCCTTACCTTTGCTCCTCAAATAATAGAGGTGATTCTCATCAGAGTCAAAATCTGGAGAAAGTTTAGAGACATATGCAACCAAAAAAAAGTGGGTATTCAATCCTTAAATAGTAAAGTGTAGATTTCCCGTATTGCATAGGCCCTTTGACAGTTGTTAACAGGTGGAAGTAAGGAAGGATTCACCTTCCTTGTCCGATTCCTCATTCCCCATAGCAGGGTCTAAATAATCTTCAGATTTCTCTTGCTGGTGGGGCTTAATATTGCCATCATCAGACCTTGCTCTCTCTCAGAACAAGAAGAATTTAGATATTACTGCAAAATTAAATCATGACCTCCATTCTATGCAAAATGGACTTTCTAGCCATATTCTGGATTTCTAGCTCCTAAGTCTCCCCAGTGTTGGGGCACAGTTCTCCCTCTCCCTTGAGATGCTGTTGCTAAGAGGCTTGGGAGTGTGAATCTTCCAAATCTGTGAACTGCCAATTAGAGAAATATTTCAACCGGAAAACACACTAATTCACTCTATCCTATGTTGAAAATAAAGTGAGGAATATATATCCATATTTTTCTATATGAATTCGTTTACACCCTCCTCAGCACTTATTCATGAATATATGTATACTCTATTCTGACCACTGTAATGGTAAATATGTTTATGGTTCATTCCCCTATTAGCGTGTAAGCTTCTTGAAGCAAGCTAATTCTGACCACTGTAATTGCAAATATGTTAATGATTGGCTCCCTTATTAATGTGTAAGCTCCTTGAGGGCAAGCTAATACAGTTGAGAAGCAGTGTGGCTTAATGGAAAGAGCACGACCTTGGAAGTCAGAGGACATGGGTGTTAATCCTGCCTCTGCCATTTGTCAACTGTGTGACTTTGGGCAAGTCACTTAACTTCTCTGGGCCTCAGTTACCTCATCTGTAATATGGGGATTAAGACTGTTAGCCCCACGTAAGACAACCTGATCAACTTGTATCCCCCCAGCACTTTAGAACAGTGCTTTGCACATAGTAAATGCTTAACAAATACCATGATTGTTATTATTATTATTATCATTAACTGAACATTCCCACTATTAATGCTAGTACTCCTACTTCAGGATGCTGCTAATTACATAAAATATTTCATTATTTGAAAAAATAGCCATTTTTGAAATATTGAAGTGATAGAAGAATGAACAGACTTCACTTTGCACATGGCTTCTGAGAAGAATTTCGACCCAAATATCATTTTATCATAAAACAAATTGGATAAATGTTTGTATTAGGTTCCTTCACTTCACAACTAAACAGGAAAACTAATGCTCTGTAGAGAGGTGTCTGGAGACCAAATGAAATTTTTCAACTGTTCTGCAAATGAGCCTGGTAGCAATCCCCTGACTGCAATGGAGGTGATGATCTTATTCTCACTACAAGAAGCTAAGTCTTTAAAGTCCACCAGAATAAAGCATTGGTCAAGTCTTAGAGACCAGATATTCTCGCATGAAACATGATACAGCATGAAATGAATAGAAAAGTGATCCTGTGCTTTTAGCCAACATCTCTGTGACAGTGTGGTTGAGTATAAGCAGATGTTGTTGCTACATAAACAGCTAAGCCTTTTGTCCATATAGGCTTTAAGAGCTTAGATTCTAATGGATTGGCGGATGGCCTTGATTTACACTGCTAGGGAATGATGTTGGGAATACCTTTTTATAAGGCTAAAGATGACTATCTCCTTAAAGGAAGGAATGTTGTGATCACTTTATGACCTGAGAAGAAAGTGAAGTTTACCTAAGAACAAAGCAAATGCTTAAAGGAACCTGCTAACTAGATTTTACACTCTTGTCAAAAGTAGCATCTTCCGCTGAATCAAGTTTTGCAGAAAAAATTTAAGGCTTGAGACAAATCTCATGAGGTAATGAGACAAGTGGGCCCTGGATGTGAAATTTAAGGAGCCATCCTGCAGCCATTTTCGGCTGATAAAACCCGACTATTGTATGCTTTCCTTCTTTTTCTTTAAGCCAGTTGAAGGCCTACCTCTTTGCTGTTGCTTTGGGAGCATGTGGCCATTCCACTCTTTCTTCATCTTATCTGGTCATTTTGAGAAATGCATCCATTAGTTGTTTTTTTTCACCCTAGAATTTTAAAACCTGCTTTAGTGTATCTCATCAGGATTAATAACTATTTTCTTAAAAAGTTATGCTTAACAACTCAGTTATTAGACTCCCATATGTTATGCAAAAGCCTGCACTATTCAATACTGTATAAATGTTTTCACATACCTACTATATGAAGTATAGCTCTAAAAATGGGCACTTATACCATTATCACTGAAATAATCCCAAGTACAAATTCACTTAGTATGAATTCTCAAAATTATCGGAAGAAAATATTTACTGTCCTTAATGAAAATATTTTGAGAACTTTTCCAGAATTTATAAGCAAAAAATATTTTATTAATGATGGTGAATTTGTTTATGGTTTCTTCTGTGACACTGATTTGTCATTTTTCCCTGAGATTGGGTGCATACAGATCCTCACATTCTTTTTGGTCGATTTTAATATTATCTTCTATAAGCATAAATGGTTGCAGATTTTTTAGTTTAAACTTTTTGAGCACCTTTCCAAGACAAACCAAAGTCAAACCACAAATAAAGCATACGATCAACAAAAAGCAAAGGTTAGTGGCTTGTAATGCTGGATGCTAAAGTTGCAGGCCCATGTGAAAAGCAGTGGCATTTTTTTTTAAGACTAAACACAGATCTCAGGTTAAGAATGGAGAAAAGTACAATGAATGATGTTTTAAACCATGTATTACAAATGGCAAAATGCCTCCTAACTAGTCCTCGATGGCTGTGACCCAGGAGACATGCAAAAGTTATTAAGGGTGTCCTGGGGGGGGGTGGCGGTAAAAGCATTACTTCACTTTAGATGGGTGTGACTATGCTTAAAATTAAATTACTTTGAAATAAAGTTAGAGCACTAAGCAATATCCTGCTTCAATGCAGCAGGGTTTCCCGTGAGAAAAGAAAGTAAGGAAAGAGCACAGACAGACAGACAAACATATTTACCCCTAGGTGGAAGGTACAAATTAAATTAGCTTGTCACAAAAGGGAGATGTTTTCTCCTTCTGTTCAGATGTCATGGTAGTGAGGAAACATAGTCTGGGGCCAAGAAAAATGGCACAAATACATTCATCTAAGCTACTATTCATCCTGTTCCAAGGTCTAAACAGAACACATAAAAGAACAGCACTGTTGAAGTACTTCCTTTCCCTAGTTACCAAGTTGGGACTTGCAAAGGAGCATGGTAGCAGGGGGTGGGGATTTTTCCAGAATATTTCAGTATCATGATGGAAGTGCATAGGTCGGGGGTCCAAAATCTAATGATGAGATTTTTAATCCATCAATATCATCTCATGTCACAGCTCATAAAAGAAGGGTAATTTGTACTTCAGTGTGGTACATTTAAAGGAACGTTGGATACTGTCTTTCACTCTTTCACAATTTGGTCCCTCTCTAAGAGTCAAGTATATCTTTTATTATGGTGTCTCATCAATATGCATGGTTTTGGCACCCAGTTTGGTTCAGCTGGTATGCTTTCCAGTATCTCATTCTTTATTTATATGAGACTGGAAGGAGTGACCTATGGAGCCAGTTGGCTGTCCTGAATTGGAATATTCATTAAGCCTCATGAATTATGCATTACGTTGCCTATAGTGCTGAGATCTGCATTGGATCCAGCCAGAACTTTCAACTGCTTCCTATTAGATGGAATGATCCACATTTTGGTCAAATCTGAATTGTATTCCCTTCCCTGCAGGAAGAAAGCTGAGCATCCGTGTTCTCAAATCCAAAATGATTTGGGATTTTGCAACTTGCAAATGATGAACTGTCTTTAGTATTTTTACACTGGGAGGACAAAGCTGTCAGGTCTACTCCTAACTCGGAGCAGGGCACCTCTCTAGTTTGAGCCTAATTCCATTTTTTAGTATCTTCCAGTACAAATGGTCTCGCTTGTGATTTTAGCAGGCTAGATCATCCCCGATAATATTTTATTTGGGAATCACCATCTATTCCACCTATGAAGATCAGTGCTTAAATCCAGGAGGCACTTTCAAGAACTTGTTTTCCTTTACACGAAATGTGCTCATTTTTATTCCTTTGACAGACAGATGCAACAGTGTCACATAAAAACTAGGCTATATATTCAGTTAAAGGAAACAGATATTTATATCATTCACCTGCTAGGTTGCTAGTCTTTTTTGTGCATTTGAAAAGCTATTTATTATTAAGAGTCATGACACTTTTTTGCTTCACACTCATAAAACATTTTATTTCATGCACTCTTAAATCTACACTCCAAAAATACTGTACAATTGACTACTGACACAGGACTTAAAATGGAAAATATGAAAATCAATCATAAAAGCTCTGTCTGTTCAGATTAATTTTGAAATTTTGAGTGGTGCAAGAGTGCTAGCAGGTAGAGGCTGGAGTTTCCTTTTTATCTTTCAGAATTCTAGGGAGGCCAAACTATGAAAAATAAAGCCTCCACCCTTGAATAAAAACATGTTCTTAATGCGGTCATTGATCACCTGGGCTCTGACCATCCTTCCTGCTGAAATCTCTACCTGCTCTGACCAGCATCCATAATCCGTGAAGTAATTATGATCCGGGAAAGAATGAGGATCGATTTGAATTCAGTCCATTCTGTTTGATGCATTCTGAGATGGCCTGAGTAGTTGCCTCAATTCACCAAAGGTCATGGGTGAGCCCTGTGTAAAATGGTATTGTTTACAGATTTTTTGTAGTGAAGAGATTAGCTGTCATTTATTTTCACATACCTAACTGAGGAGCTTTAGAGTTTCCCAGCAAGAGTGTGTTCTCTTCTCTTTCTTAGCCTGTCACACCCCTGTCAGTTCCAATAAAATTACTTACCTGAATTATGCAGATGAGGTTTTGTTATGTCCAGCACCCATCATTGTTCATCTCCACTACAGCTGAAAGTTGGAGCAGACCCATTGCTTATACGGTCCGATTTCAGCACTCCTGAGGTCAAGACCTTTCAACCCCTGGGCTTGACTTATGCCACAGCCCTTTGACAAATCGCCCAGTCCCTCACAAAAGCTGGTTGAGCTCCAAAGTGGCTGCTCTCTATACACCACTGTTTCACTGTTTTGACATTTCCTTCTCACTTTTCCTCTCAGTAATTAGACAAAGGGAGAAAAAGACATTTGTGTCCAAGGAATGCTTTCATTTGGGACTGTGATAAATGGCTACCCTTCCCAGAAAGCTGCAATCCCACCGCCTGACAGAAAGTCCCTTCACAAGACAACTGTCGAGGGAAGACCGCCCACAAGAATTATCTCCCTGACTCTGAGTTCAGCTCTGATTGGACAGCCTGCAGAAGTGTCTGCTGATCTCCTTCACTTTGCGTTCAGGAGAATGGAACATGGGGCTTTCCAGACTAGAGGTGTCCTGTGAGAGGCCATTTAAGATATCTTGGGGTACTTTGTAACTCAAAATCTAACTATTGAAATGGTCTGGGGGCATTTTTATTGGATTCCAGTAGTAAGTAGGACCCTATTTTAGAGATTTATCTAATGAAAAGTGACTCTTTCCCACCAAACTACATTTTCTCCCATTGCACATTAGTTTTCATATGTTCACCTGGCCACGGCAACAATTTACTGAACTCTCAGTGAGCTGACATTTCAGTGGCCCATAACAAATTTGAAAGTATTTCCACAAAACCTCGATCAAGAACTTTTCTTCCCCCAAAATTTAAGGGACTGGATCTTATCATTTAAAGACCTGGCATTGTACTGAACAATTCTGTTTCTGAATAGAGAGAAAGTTATGTCAACCATGTTTTTATAAGCTTCTTTCAGATTATTGAGTTAATGTTTATTGTTCCATTGGGGGAGAAAGCACTGCCAAACATGCAAAGTAATTGAAACTGCATGTGACTTAACTGTTAGAGTTAGAGTGAGGAATTAGTGTGTTACAACCCATGTTATGGTTAATCTGTCTCTTCTGTTCATGGGAGTGCATTAATCAGAACATTACCAAATCACATTACCAAATCAGTGAAATTGCCTTTATGATCTGATATCACATTAGGATTAATAAACCAACAAAGCTCATGCTGAGGTTAAATGCATGATGTATGGCTCTCTTCACAAATTAAGGAATGGCACCAGAAAAAATAAGAATGGTGGTTTTTTGGTGCTACCAGGAAGTTATCTGATTTCTTGGAGGGCTGCATTAACTGGATGATTTTTCTTTGCCTTGTGAAATCTTAGACTTTAGAATGTAAGGTAAAATTCCATTATTAAAACCAAAGAAAAAAAATCTGAATTTGCAAAGTCCCAGCATATAGCCTAACATGAATGGCAGAAAATGAACACAACTCACATCTCAAATATGATTTTTCACAGGTTCACAGTAATTGTGGATAAGCATTTTGTCTGTTCAGTAGGTACTGTGTGAATAAAGGCATATATCCTAGTTTCTAACTCTCAAACAAAACAAAGCCATGAGAGGAAAGAGTTTGATTTGGGTGTATATTGTGAGGAAAAATATCTTTAGACTTTACCCATGCAAATGCTTTAGACCAGGCAGCCTGATATTCTTGAAATAATATACCCCCAGGCCTAAAAGCCCGGATGCATTCCACTCCACACACGTGAATACATTTAGTGAGAAAGAAAACCAAAGGAATTCACTTGGTAGGTCTTTAACTGATACAGTTTATTCTTGGTGAATGGTTTCTAATTAAATCAGTTCATTTAACAGAGTTCCGTGGGACCTGTCCAAGTGTTTTAGAAGCCCTCGTTAATAAAAATATGCAACTCTCATTTTTCAAAAGAGGGTAATGGTGAAAGTAACTGTGTATATTGGAAATAACACTGAACCTCTTTTCTATGAGATATACAGAAGGCATATCATTTGTGAAGGCTTAGTATTCCTGGGAAATTCCAATTTTGTTATGTTCTTTACCACCAAATAATCCTGACCATTCAAATTATATGTTGCTCTTTACATTCTGCAAGCCAGATCTGTCCATTGAAAAATGACCACATTACACTACGTATTATAGGTATGGAAAATAAAGTCCTATGAGGAAAGGATAAAAGAACTATGATTATTTAGATTGGAGAAGACAAGATTGAAAGTCTTCAAATCTGTGGAGAAGGGAAGTAACCCATTTTCTACTTTCATTAGATCTCCTTCTCTAAGGGAAAATTTGGCAATAACTTCCTTTCTGAGATGATTTTGGTGAAATCCCAAGTTGGGGATTTGGACTCACTTTAGATTTAGTCTATGCCCCAGATGTGTATTATTTAAAACCTCATTTTCTTTTTTTTTCTGTACAATTACACATATCCTTAATCATGCCTTCTGTTGCAGAATGTTTTAAATGTCTTTAAATTTGAGGAAATTATCATTCGACCATATTAAAATTCTCAAGGACTTTATTTGTACTTCGGATGGCATCTGAAAGGAAAAAGCTTCCATGTCATAAGCCTGATTCTCTACCTTTCCAGAAGAATCCACAAGGACGTCTATACTTATGTACAATCAGTCAGTGTACAATCAATCGATCAATCAACTGTATTTTATTGAGTTCTAACTGTGCCCAGAGCACTCTACTAAGCATTTGGGAGAGTACAACTTGACAACAGACACATTCCCTGCTCACAATGAATGCTGACTATGTGCAGAACACTGCACCAAGCACTTGGAAGAGTACAATACAATCAAGTTGATAGACATAACCTCTACCTGCAAGGAACTTTCTATCTAGTAGACAGAGTGATGAATGCAGACCTGGGCAGAGGTAATAATAATAATACTAATGGTATTTGTTTAGCGCTTACTATATGCCGAGCACTGTTCTAAGTGCTGGGGTAGATACAGGGTAAGCAGGTTGTCCCACATGGGGCTCACAGTCTTCATCTCCATTTTACAGATGAGGTAACTGAAGCCCAGAAAAGTGAAGTGACTTCCTCATAGTCACCCAGCTGACAGGCAGCAGAGCTGGGATTAGAACCCTTGACATCTGTCTCCTAAACCCATGCTTTTTCCACTGAGCCAAGCTGCTTCTCCATGATGATGGCATTTGTTAAGTGCTTACTATGTGCTGAGCACTGTTTTAAGCACTGGGTAGATACAGGGTAATCAGGTTGTCCTACCTGGGGCTCACAGTCTTAATCCCCATTTGGCAGATGAGGTAACTGAGGCACAGAGAAGTCAATTGACTTGCCCAGAGTCACAAAGCAGACAAGTGGCGGAGCCGGGATTAGAACCCACAACCTCTGACTCCCAAGTCCGAGCTATTTCCACTAAGCCATGCTGCTTCTCTGTAATTCTGGGTTAAGGCCAGACTGGATAGTGGTTAGTGCAACTAAGAAGGTTTTTCTTGCTCAACAACTATAGCCCTGGGGAAAAAAAAAGAAAAAAACATGTGCCCTCATTTCTACAGCTCCCACCCGGCCTCTGGGAATTTCCCATGCAAGTTAAAATAGGCCCAGGCAAACTAAGGAACACTGTGGAGTTTGACAATCTGCAACTTCTCAAATTCATATATGAAGATATACTATTTTCATCTTCCTACTCCTCTAATAAGTATAAGCTTTGTCTAGAGATAGGAGCGAGTAATACTAGTAATAATAGTAATAATAACTGTGGTATTTGTTAAGTGCTTATTATGTACCCCAAAGCAGACCTTGGGCAAGTCACTCCACTTCTCTGTGCCTCAGTTACCTCATCTGTAAAATGTGAATGAGACTTTGAGCCCCACATGAAGCAGCGTGGCTCAGTGGAAAGGTCTTGGGCTTGGGAGTCAGAGGTTGTGGGTTCTAATCCCACTTCTGCCATTTGTCCGCTGTGTGACTTTGGGCAAGTCACTTAACTTCTCTAGTCCTGAGGTCCCTCATCTGTAAAATGGGGATGAAGTCTGTGAGCCCTATGTGGGACACTCTGATTAACTTATACTACCCCAGCACTTAGAACAGTGCTTTGTACATAGTAAGCGCTTAAATGCCATCATTATTATTATTAGTATTACAAGGACAGTGTCCAACCGAATTTGCTTGTGTACACCTCAGCACTTAATACAGTGCTTGGCACATAGTAAGCGCTTAACAAATACCACAGTTATTATCACTAGCTCCTCTCTAGAAGGAGGAGGAAGATGAAAATAGTAAATCTTCATATATGAATTTGAGAGGTTGCAGATTGTCAGACTACACAGTGTTCCTTAGATTCACTGGGCCTATCTTAATTTGCACAGGAATTTCCAGAGGCCAGGGTGGGAGCTGTAGAAACAAGGCACATATGTTGGTGGGCTTTTTTCCCCAGGGCTATAGTTGTTGAGCAGGTAAAGTTTCCTAGTTGCACTAACCACTGTTCTCTATGGGCTTATCCCAGAATACTTCTGCCCAGTTCTACATTCAGCTCTTTGGTATTTGTTAATCACTTATTATGTGCCAAGCACTGTATAAACCACTGGAATAGATCCAAGATCATCAGACTGGACACAGTCCATGAAGCAGCAGACTTAGGGGAAGGAGCATGGGCCTGGAAGTAAAAGGACCTGGGTTCTATTAGCGGCTCCACCGCTCTGCTGTATGACCCTGGGGAAGTCATTTAACTTCTTTGAGACTCAGTTATTTCATCTATAAGATGGGGATTAAAATTGTGAGCACCATGAGGGTCATGGACTGTGTTCAAGCTGATTACTTTGAACCTACCCCAGCACTTAATACAGTGCCTGACACAGAATAAACACTTAGTAAATACTGTAAAAAAAAAATGGCACAGCTGGAATTAGAACCCATCCTCTTATTCCCAGGCCCATGCCCTTTCAGATAAGGGTGTGAGGCCCATGTGGGAAAAGGACTGGTTCCAACTTGGTTAACTTGTACCTACCCCAATGTTTAGAACAGTGCTTGGCACATAATAAGCTCTTACAAGGCAGCATAATTACTATAATTATTTTCCACGAGGCCATGCTGCTTCCCACAAAATGTTTATTTTTTGTAAGGGAGAAAGGGATGGGACCATGCATTTCCTGAGCCAACACTCAATCCATAGCCTCTCACTGCCATGACAGGCTGAGTTGGAACTTTCCTTGCTCAGAAAATCCCAGATCTCCATCATGCAGTCCAAATGGTACAACATAGAGCAAAATCAAAAGCTACTCCAAAGGACTCAGGGGGATGACACCGTACTTTGGGTCCCCTGCAGCCCCTTTTTCTTGTAGAAACTAAACCTCATTTACACAGTAGCAGACATCTCCATTTTTCTCATTTTCCCCATCCTTTGACTGTGTTGGGCTTAATTTCACAATCATTTGAATGGCATAGGAATTCAAGAAAACAGCAGCAGGGATAAGGACAGGTGTTATTACCAATACAATGGGTTTGCCCAGTGTGACTTCTCAAAATTGAGTTTAGCTATCTTGGAACTACAGCTAAATAAAGTACAATATGTTTCTGTGTTACCATCAACATTTTCAAACCGTCAGCCGAAAAGCAAAATTGTTTCTAAGAATTCCATTTTGGGGAAATCCTTCAAATTATGACTTCCATATAGTTTATGCCCCGTTTATTTGCACATACACTTAAACATTTAAAAGCAATCAGGCATATCCAAAACACTCATTACACATTACTTTTCAACACCCTATTTCTTTCAGAATAAAACACTTCTAACAGTAATAAGCCCTAGCCTACTTTTGTGTGCTTCATTTTTCTATATATAAATTCATAAAAGTAATAGCTAGCATACATTGCCTGGTGCACTTTTAGTGGAAAAATGTAATTGACAAAATTCAGTACCCAGAAATAAGCCTATATTGCTGAGGAAGCCAAGCCAAACGTAAAGATGCCTTAAAATTCAATTTTCACGGGATTCTGACCGGCTCCAAAAATAACATCTTCAAGAGATCCATTTAGTAAGCAAGCAATATACTCTGTTTTCCAGCTGATGGTGTTCTCACTTGCAGATGAATCATCCTTCCTTTGCCTGACCTAGTCTCCTAAGAGCAATTTTCATCATAAACTAATTTTGATAGCATCAGACTTTCAGTATCATCGGCGACTCTCCAACATCCCCTTATAGTTATGTCATGGTGGAATTTTGACTCCAAAGGCTCTGAAGCCACCATTCTGACAGGTCTAAAGTCGAACTGTTAATGGTGAAGGAGTATGGAGCAGGATGACATGACATCATTCCTAGGCCCAGAACCCGTCCTCAAGATGGACTCCCAAGTGGCTATTATTGTTTGATGCTGATACCTCCATTCATTGCATATCGTTCCGTCAAATCAAAATGGGGGTGTGTTTAGCTCATGGGTTCTAATCTGACCACCACCTGTTCACTGTGTGATCTTGAGCAAGTCACTTATCTTCTCTGTACCTCAGTTACCTCATCTGTAAAAAATGGGAATTTAAAGTGTGAGCCCATTGTAGGACAGGGACTATGTCCAACCCGATTAACTTGTATCTACCCCAGTGCTTAGAACAGTTCTTGACACATAGTAAGCACTTAACAAGTACCATAATTAATATTATTTATAAAAGGAAATTCTAGTCTTTTCTAAGAATCTTCCATGAAAATATTAGCCTTCTTCCTGATTTTCAGCAATGCAACATGTACATATCAGAAAACAAGACATTAGGGAATTGGTACTGATGTTACCATCAAAAACCCTTCAGTAGGATTTAGGAACCTACATTATTTGATTGTGAGCCCCCCAGGAGACAGGAACTGTGCATAATTTCCACCTGTCAATTCTTTTCCAGCACTCAACACAATAAGCACTTAATAAATACTATCTATTCCTACCTGTGTGTATTATTCAAGTAGCTTTAGCCTTAATCCCTGAATGATCTTATCTCTGATGTTTTGACACAGAAAAAAATGATTGCTTTTCATCTTTAGTCTTCCATAAGAATTTTTTAATCTCTCCTGGGTCAAAGCAGCCCTCATGCAGAAAAAATATTTTTCCAGTGGAAGTCTTCTGAAGGCAGGATAAGGGTACTGTAACAATCAATAGAGTGGGGAGTTACCTCTGTGGGATCTAATAACTTTCCTGAAGAAGGTAGAGGGGAAGGAGATGGACAAGCTCTACTTCTTACCTGCCCCAGACTAACAGGCTTTTTCCTTACTGGCTTACTTTTCCCTGTTTTATCAAAGAATTTCTTTCTTTCAAATTCTGGCTGTAGGCCTTTTCATGCTATTTCCCATCTATTCTCCCCTTATCCAAACTGGAGGACAGCTTTCTTGTCTGGATGAAGAGTTGATTAGGGTCCAATATAAACAGAGAGTTAAGTAACAACTCCTACCGACCAGAAACATTTTATATTTTTGAAGAAATTCATTATCTATTACCCAATGTTTCCTCCATACTCTATTTCTATGGGATTGAGGCGAATTACAAATTTAATGTGTTACTTATCCTTTAGCCAATGCTTTATACATAAAAGAACATTCCCTCCAATCCCATGATTCCTCAGATTTATTAGGATGAAATTACAACTAAAAATGTTCTGAGGTACCAAAACTAATGTTTTCACTTGAAAGGGATAATGAGAATCTTTAATGCTTTGAAGAAATTTGGAATAGTGTTAAGCCTAATAATGTTTATGATCCAAATAGAAAACAAAATAGATATGATTTAAATAAAATATTTTAATGCATAACAGAACTGATCCAGAATAAATAATTTTAGAGGAGTGGATAAAAAAGGATGGGAACTGAAATAAAATCAAATGTGATAAAAAGCAATCAATATTTAACATAAAATCACCAACTATTTTTGCCTTGATTCTCTCAAAATACAAGCACCTGGTACATTACACAAATCATGTTTACCTACCAGGGTTGAGGAGCCCATCAAACTGTAGTATTCCTGATATGTTTAATCCTAAAAACATGTTGATGCTTGTGGACTGCTCTGCCAGCTCATCAAAACCCAATGGCCTAACAATTAGCCTAAGGAGGAAGAAGATTATGTAACAACCTGCTTCTAGCAAGTCCTACACACCACCAAAGCTCTCATGAGGCCCAAATCGAATGACGCCACTAAATTCTGCTACCTTGGCAGAATTATCTAGTGATGAATCGACAAATAAGTAGAAAATTGAATCAAAAAGTCTACAGTGTGCTAAGAAGGTTCAAGCTTAAAACTGTAAATCCAGCTACAGGGCTGTAAGTCCAGGATTTAGCACCACATCCTTCTTTTAGAGTAGTTCCATCAAGGCCATCTATGTGCTGTGCTTAGCATCACATTTCAAGACAGGATCCCAAACAATAATGTCCTGGAAGGAAGTCAGTTCAGCCACATCAAAGCAATACTCATCACATCACACCTACCCTAGGGAGCATATGTAAAGAGAGGGGATAAAAACAGCCTATCCCAATAGCTGCTGGACTGGGAGGATCATAAACAAAGAAAGCAGAGGAAATATTTTAAAGGCACAATTAAATAGAACCTCCAGCAAAGTGGAATAGCCCTGGACAGCTGAAGGAAAGGAAATGGGAGGATTCTCATAGATCAGAGACTTTGAAAAGACTGTGACTCAAGAGCAAAAAACAAAAATGGAACGAGGTATTGCTGATAATATATATAGCAGTATATCCAGGCACGGTGCTAACATGCACAGAGTGTGGAAGGAATCTCAAATGTTTTTAGTTATTCCAGCATACGTGGATAAACATTCACCATAGTGTCACCAATGCAATGTGACAGGAAGCAGCATGTAATTAAAAAATCATGACATCATTTTGTGCCGATTTCAATTCCTCCCCTCTAGCCGCAAACTATGTGCTGACTCACATTGGTTTCAATTGACCTTAAAACTTTTCTAGGGATTATGCCCAGCGCTCACCCTAATTTAATGTAATTTCGTATGAAGGAAAAAAACCTTGAAATTTTCGAATGAATGAACATAACGTACCCACTCTGCACCATTCTCTTATTTAACTTCTGCTTAGTTGGGCTCTCCTTAAGTTTGTTCTACCTACCAAGGTTCTCCTAAACTGTTCTATTTAGACTGTGAGCTCCTACCTGTACTGTGGGCACCAAGTGGTACAAGGACTGTGTCCATCGTGATTACCATCTATCTACCCTCAACATTTAGAACAGTGCATTACATAAGTGCTTAACAAATAGTATTGTTTTTATTATTATTATTTATGAAGATGGGGCTGGTAATAGTGAGATTGTGTCTATGTGTGTGAGCAGTGTTGAGAAAGAATCTCTTGCAAACTATACCCAGAAAAATAGGTAGGGATCCTAGCCAGGCCTTTAATAATAATAATACTAACTGTGGTATTTGTTCAGTGTTTACTCTGTGCCAGGAACTGAAAACAAAAACAGTAATGGTATTTGTTAAGCACTTACTATGTGCCAGGCACTGAACTAAACACTGGGGTGGATACAAGCAAATCAGTTTGGACACAGTTTCTGTCCCACGTGGGGCTCACAATCTCGATCCCCATTTTACAGCTGAGATAACTGAGGTTCAGAGAAGCAAAGTGACTTACTTGCCCAAGGTCACACAGCAGGCAAGTGGCAGAGCCAAGATTAGAACCCATTACCTTCTGACTCAATGGCCTGTGCTCTATCCACTATACCATGCTGCTTTTCTTACTAACACTAGCATTCCAAGTGTGACATTGCAGTAAATAGAACGTCAGGGAAATAAATTTGTTCTGAGCTACTTTCAAGGGTTTTCATCTTCTGCAGAGTGGGTAAAGTTTGGTTAAAAACCATCTTGGGTCTGCTCAGGAATGGAACTGACCCCTTAGTTGGTCTTAGTAGTGGCAGTAGTAATAGTAAAAAAAAAAGTAGCAATTACAGAGTGCTCGCTTAGTGAGGTGTACTGTATTATGAGCTGGGAAGTACAGAATAATGAAGTGGCATATTTCCTGCATGTAGGAAGCTTACAGTTTAATGGGGGGGACAAACATAAAGATAATTACAAATAGAGAATAAATAAAGCGACATAATATACACCAGTGCTTATTTATTCAATAGTATTTATTGAGCGCTTACTATGTGCAGAGCACTGTACTAAGCGCTTGGGATGAACAAGTCGGCAACAGATAGAGACAGTCCCTGCCGTTTGACGGGCTTACAGTCTAAGCGGGGGAGACGGACAGACAAGAACAATGGCACTAAACAGCGTCGAGGGGAAGAACATCTCGTAAAAACAATGGCAACTAAATAGAATCAAGGCGATGTACAATTCATTAACAAAATAAATAGGGTAATGAAAACATATACAGTTGAGCGGACGAGTACAGTGCTGTGGGGATGGGAAGGGAGAGGTGGAGGAGCAGAGGGAAAAGGGGAAAATGAGGCTTTAGCTGCGGAGAGGTAAAGGGGGGATGGCAGAGGGAGTAGAGGGGGAAGAGGAGCTCAGTCTGGGAAGGCCTCTTGAAGGAGGTGATTTTTAAGTAAGGTTTTGAAGAGGGAAAGAGAATCAGTTTGGCAGAGGTGAGGAGGGAGGGCGTTCCAGGACCGCGGGAGGACATGACCCAGGGGTCGACGGCGGGATAGGCGAGACCGAGGGACGGCGAGGAGGTGGGCGGCAGAGGAGCGGAGCGTGCGGGGTGGGCGGTAGAAAGAGAGAAGGGAGGAGAGGTAGGAAGGGGCAAGGTGATGGAGAGCCTTGAAGCCTAGAGTGAGGAGTTTTTGTTTGGAGCGGAGGTCGATAGGCAACCACTGGAGTTGTTTAAGAAGGGGAGTGACATGCCCAGATCGTTTCTGCAGGAAGGTGAGCCGGGCAGCGGAGTGAAGAATAGACCGGAGCGGGGCGAGAGAGGAGGAAGGGAGGTCAGAGAGAAGGCTGACACAGTAGTCTAGCCGGGATATAACGAGAGCCCGTAACAGTAAGGTAGCCGTTTGGGTGGAGAGGAAAGGGCGGATCTTGGCGATATTGTAGAGGTGAAACCGGCAGGTCTTGGTAACGGATAGGATGTGTGGGGTGAACGAGAGGGACGAGTCAAGGATGACACCGAGATTGCGGGCCTGCGGGACGGGAAGGATGGTCGTGCCATCCACGGTGATGGAGAAGTCTGGGAGCGGACCGGGCTTGGGAGGGAAGATGAGGAGCTCAGTCTTGCTCATGTTGAGTTTTAGGTGGCGGGCCGACATCCAGGTGGAGACGTCCCGGAGGCAGGAGGAGATGCGAGCCTGAAGGGAGGGGGAGAGGACAGGGGCGGAGATGTAGATCTGCGTGTCATCTGCGTAGAGATGGTAGTCAAAGCCGTGAGAGCGGATGAGTTCACCGAGGGAGTGAGTGTAAATGGAGAACAGAAGAGGGCCAAGAACTGACCCTTGAGGAACTCCAACAGTTAAAGGATGGGAGGGGGAGGAGGCTCCAGCGTAGGAGACCGAGAATGATCGGCCAGAGAGGTAAGAGGAGAACCAGGAGAGGACAGAGTCCGTG
This sequence comes from Ornithorhynchus anatinus, assembly GCF_004115215.2. Taxonomy (NCBI): domain Eukaryota; kingdom Metazoa; phylum Chordata; class Mammalia; order Monotremata; family Ornithorhynchidae; genus Ornithorhynchus; species Ornithorhynchus anatinus. Next base: position 12,883,617 of record NC_041728.1, on the reverse strand, counting down.
AAGCCAAGGTGAGATAAGGTATGGAGGAGGAGGGGATGGTCGACAGTGTCAAAGGCAGCAGAGAGGTCAAGGAGGATCAGAATGGAGTAGGAGCCATTGGATTTGGCAAGAAGGAGGTCATGGGTGACCTTAGAGAGAGCAGTCTCGGTAGAGTGGAGGGGACGGAAGCCAGATTGGAGGGGGTCTAGGAGAGAATGGGAGTTAAGGAATTCTAGGCATCAATTGTAGACGACTCGTTCTAAGATTTTGGAAAGGAAGGGTAGTAGGGAGATAGGACGATAACTGGAGGGGGAAGTGGGGTTAAGAGCGGGTTTTTTTAGGATGGGGGAGACGTGGGCATGTTTGAAGGCAGAGGGGAAGGAGCCCTTGGAGATTGAGTGGTTAAAAATAGAAGTTAAGGAAGGGAGGAGGGCAGGGGCGATGGTTTTAAGAAGGTGAGAGGGAATGGGGTCCGAGGCGCAGGTGGAGGGGGTGGCACTTGCGAGGAGGGAGGAGATCTCCTCTGAGGATACTGCAGGGAAGGATGGGAAAGTAGGGGAGGGGGTTGTTGGGGGGGAGGGGAGAGGCGGAGGGGTGACTTTGGGGAGCTCAGACCTGATCGTGTTGATTTTCGTGAGGAAATAGGTGGCCAGATCATTAGGGGTGAGAGATGGGGGAGGGGGAGGAACAGGGGGCCTAAGGAGAGAGTTAAAGGTCCGGAACAATCGGCGGGGGTGACGGGCATGGGTGTCGATGAGGTAAGATGCACGTAAGTTCATAAGTGCTAGAATTGTCTCAGGGATGATACAATTTAGGGTGCTGGAAAATTAATATGGAAAAACTTGGTAGAAGAGATGGAATTGTAGGAAGGATTTGAATGTGAGAAGAGTTGTGGTCTGTCTGATAGGGGAGAAAGGGAATTCCAAGCCAAGAGAACTGCCTCAGCAAGATAGAGCTAGAGGGTAGGCTTGGGAGCAATTCAGACAGTGAGTTGGAGAATCGTAGGAGAAAAGAGTAGATAGGTAAGGTAGGGCCAGATGGTGGAGAGTATTGAAACTGATTTTGAGGCACTTTACATCTTCTCCAAGAAGCTTTCCCTGATTAAGCCCTCTTCTCCTCTTCAACTCCTTTCTGCGCCACCCTTACTTGCTCCTTCATTCTTCCTCCCTGCCATCCCCACAGCACATAAGTATTTATCTGTATATATCTGTAATTGATTTATTTATATTAATGTCTGTCTCCTCCTCTTGACTGTCCTCCTCTTGACTGTAAGCTCGCTGTGGGCAGGAATGTGTCTGTTGTACTGTACTCTCCCAAGCATTTAGTACAGTGCTTTGAACACAGTAAGGACTCAGTAAATGCAATTGAATGAATGAATAGATTTTGGTTCGATGTGAGAAGGCAGAGGGAGTCCGTGGAGGGTTTTGAGAAGTGAAGAAATATGGGCCAAGTGATGCTTCAGAAGGATGAGCAATGCAGCTTTGTTTTATATCGATTGGAGAGGGGAGATTTCAGCTGGTGTCTGGGAGACCACTAACCTGAGAGGTTAGTGCAGTAGTCTAGCCAGGTTCATCAGTCCTCAGAATGGTTCTGGCTTTCCTAGAGTATCAAATGGCCCAACAAACCATGTCTCTCCTCAACTTCAAAGCCCTATTAAAACTAGTTTTTCTCCAAGATAGATAACTCCTGTTTATCTCTTCATTCTCTACCCCATTCACTTTCCCCTCTGCATCACTTATGTACTTGGGAGTTTACTCTTTAAGCATTTTGATGCTCATCCCACCTCGCAACCCCTCAGCCCTTATGGGGTATGCAATATAGGAACATATTGGTTAAATTATGATTGGATTTGTGACATAAGGGGCACCCTTTTCTGGTCATCCTCCACCCAGTTGAAGGAGCTGATTTATGGCATTCTTGTGAACTATGACCTCTGATTGGTTCCTACAGACAGGGTCTAATTGATCAGAACATCGTCCAATCTTCTGCGCAGTGAAATCACAGTGGGACACAGAGACCAAGATAGAGACAGAGAGTGTTTCTGAAAAAATCAAAATCAGGATCATTCTCCATTCTCAGTCCCGTTAATCCAAGGTCACACAGCAGACAAGTGGTGGAACCGGGATTGAAATCTAGGTCTTCTGACTTCCAGGTCTATGCTCTTTTCACTAGGCCACGCTGCTCCTTGTGGGCAGGAATGGTGTCTACCAATTCTATTGCATTATAGTCTCCCATGAGTTTAGTACAGTGCTCTGCACACAGTAAAGATTCAATAAATACCCTTGATTGAAATGGGCACTCAGGATGCCCATCCATTTTTCTCTGCCTGCAGCTCCAAGACTGAGAACTAGTCCATTGGCTGAAGGAAGGAAACAAGTACAAGGTGATTGGCTGGATCATCTCAATGAATTCTATTCCATTACAGACTAGGTACTGAGAAACTATGAATCAATTTAACTTGGTGTGTGTAATGCACTACTTGTGAGGTACTAAGTCTTGTGCAGAAAGACAATTTCCTAAAACATCTATTTTGCTTAAGGAACTGGCTTGAATATTATTTTCAGTTCCTTTAAGCCTGTTGGTCTGAATACAGAATAAATACCTGAAATACAGAATTTTGTGAATAGAGAAAATGAATAGGACATATCATTTCTTCACTCTGCAGCAATTCTCCTGTGTGTTGAGCTTCCATCTGGCTGCCTTTTGTTTTTGTTTATGTGAAACTTTACATTTTACCATCAATATGTTATGTCGTGTTGTGTTAAGTTGTAAGCAGAGACAGCAAGATAATAAATTGCACACTTTTACTGGCTCCTTAGTTGACTTACTAGCAAAGAAAAACGGTTTTAAAATTGGGTGATGGGAGAGAATTATGAGTAGACTGCTTAGAATGAACTTCCCGTCATGGAAAAGATATTCTTCATTTTGTAAAAGAAGCCAAAAGTTACCCAATGAAAATCTTAGCTTGAGCAAACCTACTCAAATGAAAATTGGATATCCAGGAAATTGACATTCAAATGTTCCTTTTTTCTAACCCAGAAAATGCCTTCTCATGCCTACCCTAACACTACTTTTCTTTCCCTTCTCCACCATAAAAGATCATCCAATTTAAAGCATGTGAAATCACTGAAAGTCCAAAATCCTTGAAATAGAAATTTGCCCAACTAAAAAACCACTCGTTTCAGTCAAACAATAGCATCTGTTGAGTGTGTGTGCTCTGCAGAGCACTCTGCTAAACGCTGTGGAGAACGGAATAGACTTAATAGACACAATCCCGGTTCTCAAGGATTTTACAATCTAATGGAGGAGAAAATTGCTTTGTCACACAAAATAAACTGGTATAAAGATATATACATAAGTGCTGTGGATGGGAGGGGGTGGGATGAGTACTAAAGTGCCAAATGGTAAAGACTAAAGTGAATGAGTGCTATAGAAGAAAGGGAAATAGGGAATGGAGGGGTGTTTTGTTTGTTTTAATGGGATTTGTTAAACAGGTACTATGTGCCAGGTACTCTTTTAAGCGCTGGAATAGATATGCAATAGTCAGGTAGAACGTAGTCCCTGTCCCACATGGGGCTCACAGATGTAATCTCCATTTTATATATGAGGTAACTGAGGCACAGAGAAATGAAGTGACTTGCCCAAGGTCACTCAGCAGATAAGTGGTGGAGCCAAGATTAGAACCCAGGTCCTCCTGACTCTCAGGGCCAAGCTCTCCCCAGTAGGCCACACTGTTTCTCTAAAGAGTAGATCCTTCAGTAGAGACGTTTCTCTAGAGATGAGGTTAGTCAGGGAAAGCTTCCTGGAGATGTGATTGCATTAGGGTTTTGAAGATTTGGAGAGCGGTAATCTGTTGGGTGAAGGGAAGAGGTTCCAGGCAAGAGGGAGGGTGTGAGGAAGAGACTGATGACTAGAGACCTAAAAGTGAGATTGTGGTTGAAAAAACATGGAGGACATGGTGGAAAACAGTTTTCATTCAGTTTTGTTCTCAGAAATCCTGGACAATTAGGCAATTTGACTTTTCTAAGTGATTCAATTTTACCTGCTGAATTTTCATTTGGCATTCTTCCCATTCACATCCTCATAGCACAACTTTGTTTTCAACACTGTATAATGATAAACTTATAGTGACTTTCCAACACCCCTTTTGGAACTCCGCCCATTAACTCTGTACCTGCAAGAAATCAATGTAAGAATCCGTGACAGTTCTTTCACCAATTTTCACTATTGCAATGTAATAAACAAGACCCTAATGGTCTTTAGACAGTTAACACTCCTTCCAAAGGGCCTTACTTTCAGCAAGTACTTTGTGCCCTGAGAGAAAATGATCAGTTCTAAGACCTTGATCTCTCTTTTCCAAGTTCCCTAACACCTAGCCACATAGCTATACACACGCGAGTAGTCAGGTATTTGTGAGTTTGCCCAGCTCTCTGCCAAGTGATGGCTGAACAGACCACTTTCATCTGCTAAATCACCTAATGCCTGAGTCCCTCTAAGCATCTAGGCAGATGAGGAACTGAGATGGCCATTGGATTGTTGTCCTGAGTCTCTTGATGCTTGGCCTAATCTTCAGCAGGTTTGGAAGACCAATCCATGCATACAGACAGGGTAACTGCAGTTCTAATAGGAAAAAGGTTGAACACACAGATTTGAGATCTCCTACAGGCAAATGTCCTTCTCAGGGTTACACCTGGAGAGCTCCCAGTACTCTACCAGTCTTGACTATGGGAGGGAGAGTCAAGAGGCATACCATTTCATTCCTAACTTGGGCAGTGGCTAGAGAGTGGAAGGCAATCTGCTACAAAACTCACCTGTGCTGGGCAGCAGCGGCAAGGGAGAGAATAGTAATGTTGGTATTCGTTAAGCGCTTACTATGTGCAGAACACTGTTCTAAGTGCTGGGGTAGATACAGGGTAATCAGGTTGCCCCACGTGAGGCTCACAGTCTTCACCCCCATTTTACAGATGAGGTAACTGAGGCACAGAGAAGTGAAGTGACTTGCCCACAGTCACACAGCTGACAAGTGGAAGAGCTGGGATCAAGGACAAAGGCTCAAGTTTACTGTGCGGAAGAAGACAGTGGTAAACCACTTCCTTATTTTTACTAAGAAAACTCTATGGATACACTACCAGAACGACTGAAGAAGGAAGTAGGGCGTTCTGGATTAGATGTGGGCATGACGTGCCTATGGGTCGAAGACGACTCCACGGCATAAGACAAGACAGGCAAATGAAGTCCTTGGCCATATGAATTCTGAAGGAAGCTCTGGTTAGTTCAGAATTTATGGGAGACTTGGCAGTGCATTGACTACTTGGTCCATTTAGCTGGGGTCTAGGGAACTCTGATGAGCTTACCTCAATCTAAAAGGATCTAAATTAAAACTCCCTTTCTCTAAATAAAAGTGGGTTCATTTGACACTGATCTCTTTGCACTGTCTTTTCTGGTGAACACAGTTTCAATTTTTTTTCATGGTATTTGTTAAGTACTTACTATCTGCCACACATCGTTCTAAGCACTGGGGTAGATGCAAAGTCATCAGCTTGGACACAGTCCCAGTCCCAGTCCCTGGGACTCACAGTCTTAATCCCCAGTTTACAGATGAGGACCTGAGTTTCAGAGAAGTGAAGTGACTTACCCAAAGTCACACAGCAGGCAAGTGGCAGAAACAATATTAGAACTCAGGTCCTTCTGATGCCCAGGCCTGTGGTCTATTGACTAGGCCACACTGTTGACCTGAAATTGATTCCTTGAGCACCATGTGCTGCATACACTCATCATTGCTTCAGATATACAACCAAATAGTGAGTCATCTTTATTTTTCTTTACTTTTTTTTAATGATCATTTGAGTTTCAGGGAGTAAACTATCTTATGTCCCTATATTGGCCACATATTTACTTGTTTCCTCACCACGTTATTGGAGTTTTTAATCATGCAGGGAGTCATCACCATCTAGCCAAAAGAAAACTGGAATAAGGACATTCTAGCTCTGACTCCACTCTGCTGTTTGACCACTGTCAGATCATTTAATCTTTTATTGCCTCAGCTTCCTCATCAGTAAGATGGGGAAAATGATAGGATTTTGAGCCCATTGTGAGACAGGGAATGTGTTCAATCAGATCATTTGAATCTATCCCAAGGATTTGCACACCGTAGGTGCTTAATAGCATAATTATTACGTGTATCTTTCTCAATTGTAAACTTTTATAATAAAATGGAAAATGAAATGCATTTCTGATCAATTAAGAGTGTTGACAGTACAGTATTTTGGTGCCTTGAATATGATGCAGTTGTACACAAGGCCATAAATAAACAAAAATCAATGAAAAAGTTATCCAATAAATGCCAGAAACTGTTTAAGTATACCGGACACTGAGCTGTTGTTAATGTCAAATGTCCAAAAAGAACTCTGCCTAAACTAGAATCAGCTTTGGAAATTCTATGGAACTTGGATTATTTTTTTAAAAAATTAACCTAAGAACTATACACCAGGTTCTTCTCTCTTGAGGAGAATGTGACTAAGACTACTATTGCTGTTATTCAGCCCTATGAAAAATCAATCCAAAAGAGAAACTCTGAAAAGGCCTTGTTTCTCTAGAACTCTGAGCTCTAAAAAGACTCGAGTGAAAACGGAAATGATAGCCGCATTTCGAACACCAAAGACAAAGGCCAGAAAATTAAAAAATCCGTGGTTTCATGGCCTCAAATCAGAGACTTGCTTGTGTCCTGGAATTCCCCTAGAGTTAGTTAGGACTAGAATCTGGCCCACTGAGATCAAAGCCAAAAAGAACAAAGGAAGTCAGATTGATAAACAGCCCTCTGAGGAAGAAATCTCAAACAAACACTGACAGTCTGTGAAGTGACTGGGATGGAAATCTGCTGCATGGACTAGTCCTTCTTTAGGCTGCTAAAATCGAGATGGAGCTTTCAATTTATTTGGTCAGTTGGGCACCCAAGGCTTACTTGTCCATGTGCTGTGGTGGAAGTATAATGCTATCAGACTCCTCATACACTCACCCATATATTTTCTACATGCTGACAGAGAAAATGTTTGAGGAAAGGTGTTCATTTTAGCCGTGATGTCTGCTCATCACATTCTTCTTGAGCATTATGAGAAGATTTTACATCCGACAAAAGACACACCATTTTCTCCGTTAGCAAAAAAAATTTCTCTCGAGTCTTTCAGGATTTTAATAAAGATCATCTAAAAGGGCTTAATGTGCTTGGGAACAGTCACCGCTCTATTTAGTCACATTCAATGGGATCTAAGCAATCTATCACTTTACTGGGAAATAAAAATGTCAGAGACAATATTAAGGTCCTTTTCTTCATTTTCTTTATCCTTTGTGGCTCAGATATAAGTAGACATCTACCTGGAATTTCAGTGGTAGTTCAATTCCATTGACAACATCCATCATTGACTTTACAAGATGAAAACAAGGGCTGTAGAATACCCAAAGACAAACTCAAGGACACTTCACCTCTGAAATGCAACTCATTAAAGAATTGAAATAATGGGATAAAGCAGGTTCTAATTCAGTAGCTAAATAAATGATCAAAACACTGTTTCCTTGATGGTGATTATCAGCTCTTGTCAAATACCCAAATGTTTAATCATAATTTAATTAATTGCTTCCAATATATAATTATTAGAGGCAATTAATGGATGTCTAAATGGTTTCTTCTAGTTGACTTGGAGCTGTTCAGTTTATCATCCATTTATAAGCTGTATTTTTTAATGCTCATCAAAGTGTGAACACACAGTATTACAGTGTTGCTGGAAACTAACACATCTGGATGATTGCATTTTTGCAAACAAGTCAACGGATAAGTTCCGTACTAATACCCTGTTCATTAAATTTAATTGTCACACCTCTAAAGCCTGTAATAAAATAAAACAAAATTATTCTTGAAAAATAAATACAAATGATGAAATTTACATTCAAATGAAACCCTAATGACAGTCAAACACTGATCATCCTCAATGAATCGAACTTCAGCCATCTTCTCAGGGAATCAAGGGATTAAGCAGTTATCACTGTTGATTACCTCATCTACAACCTTTAAACTTCCCTGACCTCATCATGACCCCTCAATCCCCACCCTCCAATCAGTCCATCTCAATCCTCCCATTCCAGCACACTCCCTTCTCACCCTCCTCCATCCAACCCCTCCGCCATGCCCACCCTTCTCCCCCGCCCCATCCTTGTTATCCTGTCCCAGCTCCACCCTTCATCCCCCTCTCCCTGAGCCAGGCTCCGTCAACTCACTCCCATCCAACCCCTCCCCACTCCTTGCACTGTCCCCTCCCCAACCAGCCCTCAACAGCCTCACTCAAGTGTGGCTTGAGGAACCCCCACTCCATCATGGGAAAGCTTCCCTTCACCCTTGACCTGTTCCTGACCCAGTCCCTCCTCCTCCCCTCCAACATGGAAACTTGGCACTCCACAGAAGACACAGTCTCCCCTGCTGCTCTCTCTGGAGGGGTCTCATTTTTACCCACTGCCAGATTCACTGGGAAAGGAGGAGGTGTTAGCTTCCTTCTCGCATCCCAGTGCTGCTTTCACACCATTACATCTCCCCCATCCCTTTCTTTCCCTTCCTTTGAGGCCTATATCATCCGACTCTACCACCACTCCAGATTCTAGTAACAGTCAGCTTCCGTTCTTCTGGCCCCACCTCCAACATTTTGAACCATTTTGATTCCTTTCTCACATTCCTTCTCTCTTTCTCCATCCCTACCTTAATCCTTAAAGAATTTAATATCCACATAGATGTTTCTAATGTTCATTCTGCTGCCCACTTTCCATCACTCCTCAACTCCACTGACCTCCTGCTCCACCCCAGCTCACCCTCGCACCTACTTGGACACACACTCAATCTCATCATCTCTAGCCACTGCACAGTCTCTAACCTCAACAACTCTGAAATCTAACCACAAACTCCTCACCTGCCTTCTCTCCTACACAGCTCCTCCTCACAAATTTGTGCTGTTCCCCCCTAGAGATCTCTGATCTTTTGACCCCATTCAATGTTCTCATCATGCTCCATTTAGCAACTGAATACCTAAACTACCTTCCCTCGATGACCAAACTTATGCTCTCAACATTACCCTCTCTTCTGAACTCAACTCTCTCTCTCACCTATCCCTTCATTGATTGCGTACCACTAATCCACAGCCCTAGATCACCTCCACAGTCCACCTCCTTCCCTCCTACGCACAAGCCACAGAGCACTGTTGGTGGAAATCTAGATATCAGGACTACCTTGTCCACTTCAAGCTTATCCTTACTTGCTTTACTCTGCCCTCTGCTTGGCAGAATTATTTCTCCATCCTTATTGACACCCATGCCCATTAACTTTGCCAGTTGTTCCAGACATTTAATCCCTTCTTAAAACCCCCTGTTCCCCCGATCCCCATCTCTTGCTTGTAATGACCTGGCCACCTACTTTATTGAGAAAATCAAAACTATCAGGCATGATCTCCATAAAATATTTCCTGCCCCTCCTCAGTTCCTCCCTCCTCTTGACCCTTCTTCAACTCTCCCATTTTTCCCATCAGTATCTCAAAAGGAGATCTCCTAACTTTTTTCAAAATTCTCCTTTGCTACCAGTCCCAGTGACATCTAGCATAGATAGCTCAGAAACAACAGCTTGATCCAACCCAGGTACCTTTAAAACCATTCCCTCCCAGGAGGGCTCATGACACGACCGCCGGTCCAGGTCCTGAGTGGTCCACATACTGACTGTGACTGATGGCTACATGAGAGGGGTTTTGACACAATTTTTCATTTGTATAATCCCACCCCATGTCAACTCCCTTTGGCCCTCCTAAAGACGCTTCGATGAGTTCAAATCCTCATTAGTCCCCATGCTGTCAGTTGGGTTCCGTGGCTTCTTATTGGTAGTTGGGCATAAGTTGGCATCCCTGGTTAACCAGTATTATCCATTCATCACCTTTAGTGCCTCCTCCAACAATCTGTTCATCTCTACCTCATGGCCTGATCCGCCATTTTGAAACCATGTTGCCTAGGAGGAGGGAGGTGGAGCAGGGGGCACACCCAAAATACCAAAGCAAGGAGCTAGTATCAATCCCAAACTGAGATAGGATGGGGATTGGGTACATCCTGCAGCAGCAGTGGCTTCCAGAGCTGCTGCGGGCCGCACTTGGGCCAGGGTATGAGCCACGACACCTCAGTGTTGAGGTATGTGCATGAGAAGGGGGATCCAGTCCTGGGCCACCTGAGCCAGTCAGCGAAGCCAGGCCCCAGACTGGTAGGGGGTGGGAGGTGCTGTGTGTGGGCACAGGGATACTTGCTGTACACCACAGAGGTGTTGTGAAGTGGCAGAGGTTCAGGCCCTTCGCTATGCTCCGTAGATGAGGTACAGGATGGAAGTTACTGGCAGCTCAGATCCCCCTCTGTGGAATATTTGGTTGGTCCTTATTAAGGGCTAAACACTATGATAAGCACTGGGGTAGATATAACACATTCAGATCAGACACAGCCTCTGGCACAAATGGGGCTCAGAGGGAGGGAGAATAGGTATTAAAGCCCTATTTTACAGATGGGAAAACTGAGGCCCAGAGAAGTCAAGTGGCTCACCTAAGTCACACAGCAAGCAAATGGTGGAGACAGGATTAGAACCCAGATCTCCTGACTCCAGCTAGGTCACATTTCTTCCTTAGGACGCCTTCTTTTCTCATTGTACTGGGATCTTTGAGTATGAGTTTTGAAGGGAGATCATGGTCAGTAATTTTTATTCAAAAGAAAATATTTTTAATCAGAACTTCATAGTATAACTTTTGCAAAATGCCAAACACTGATGCATATCCATCCTGGGAAGCAAATTAAACTGGAATATCCCCTCCAGACAGGATATGGACAAAGGAGGAAGAAGGTGCACTCACCCTTCGAGTTATAGAGTTCTCAGTCTGACAGATTGTCCCAACACATAAATTATTCACTGGGAATAAGGCCCTGGGGGAGGAATACTAACTCTTTCAGACAACTAGAGGAACCATTTAGTAAATTATTGCAGTAGTGCTGGCTCTCCACCACCGTAGACCCTCAACCAAGGGTTGAGTTATCATCGATGTCACAAGAGATTATGGACAATTCATAATTTGGGGAATGCTAACTTCTGTTCTATGCTCCTTGGGTGATAATGAATTTGGGGCTATAGCGAAGGTTTTCACTCTTTTGGGATAAATGTTAATTGATTCTTGGGATTTTACACCCAAATCACCACATCGATGCGGCTTAAATTGATTATCTTGCAGAGAAGCAGTGTGGCCTAGTGGAAAGAGCACAGGCCTAGTAGTCAAACTTGGGTTAAGAATAAAAAATAACAACAATAGTATGTGTAAAGAGCTTACTATGTGCCAAGCACTCTTCTAAAGTGCTGGGGTAAATACAAGATTATCAGGTTGTCTCACATGGGGCTCACAGGCTTATTCTTTATTTTACAGATGAGGTAACTGAGGCACAGAGAAGTTAAGGGACTTGCCCAAAGTCACACAGCTGATGAGTGGCAGAACCGAGATTAGAACCCACAACCTCTGACTCCCAAGCTCGGGCTCTTTCCACTAAGCCATGCTTCTCTGAGAATGGGTTTTCATTCCAGCTCTGCCAGTAGACTATTTTGTAGCTTTGGGCAAGTCACTTACCCCTCTCTGTGCCTCAGTTTCCTTACCTGCAAAAATGGGGATAAGATATCTGTTATTAATAATAATAATGGTATTTAAGCACTTACTATGTTCCAAGCACTCTTCCCTCTCCCTACCACTATGAGCCCCATCTAGGACAGGAACTTTGTCGTATCTGATTATGTTGTATCTATGCCAGTCCTTAATTACCACAGTTATTATTACAATTGTCACTATTATTATTATAGCTGAGCTTATTCTACCAATCAGGACAATCCCCGTCTTGGATTGAGCACTTAATAAGTACCACAGACAACCAACCAAAAAGTGGAAAATAACCCAAGTGTGGAAAGACATGTCGATAGTATTTGTAAGACTTGTGTGAGTAAAAGAGAAGAGAGAGAGACTGTATGTAAGTATGAGGGTATTTTGAGGGAGAACGGTGGTATATATAGAGAAGCAGCATGGCTCAGTGGAAAGAGCATGGGCTTGGGAGTCAGAGGTCATGGGTTCTAATCCCAGCTCCGCCACTTGTCAGCTGTGTGACTTTGGACTTCACTTCTCTATGCCTCAGTTACCTCATCTGTAAAATGGGGAATAAGACTGGGAGCCCCACGTGGGACAACTTGATCACCTTGTATCCACCAATGCTTAGAACAGTGCTTCGCACATAGTAAGTGCTTAACAAATACTATCATTATTATAATACTAATGAATGAATGAATGAATGAATGAATGAATGAATATAAGACCAGCGAAACAGTGTGGCCTGATGGAAAGAGCATGGGCTTTGAAGTCAGAAGACCTGAGTTCTAATTTCAGCTCTGCCATTTGCCTGCTGGATGAACTTGTGCAAGTCACTTCATTTCTCTGTGCCTCAGTTTCCTCAACTGTTAATTAAGATGAACTATGTGTTCTCCTTACTGCTTAGACAGAGAGTCCCATGTGGAACAGGGACTCTGTTTGACCTGATTAACTTGTATATGCCCCAGTGCTTAGGACATAGTATGCACTTAACAAATACCATAGACCACAAGATATTGACATGAGCGAGAGCAGGTGCCTTTTAGACTGTGAGTTCCCTAAGGGACTTGGACCATGTCTAATTCCCATCTCTGTCTTCTTTCCTAGTGTTTAGTACAGTGTTCTGCACACAGTAAGTGTTTAATAAATACTATTACTAATATTAGTATTCTTCTGTCTTTTCCTTTCCTGCCTTTTACTCCCCTCCCCAATAATGAGCCTTTCTCTTCACACCAAGCATATCCCATTAATAATAATAATGATGGCATTTATTAAGTGCTTACTATGTGTCAAGCACCATTCTAAGCACTGGGGGAGATACAAGGTAATCAGGTTGTCCCACGTTGGGCTCACAGTCTTAATCCCCTTTTTACAGATGAGGTAACTGAGTCACAGAGAAGTTAAGTGATTTGCCCAAAGTCACACAGCTGACACTCCTACAGAAAAAGGGGTGTTATTCACATCCATTTGATTTGTTTTTGTTTAATAGTAATGAGTAACATCACCAATTATTTTATATTTATATTTTGTAAGTTTTTTTTCAAGACCAGCACACACTCAGTTGTAGACCTAAGTATACTAGCTTCCACCCAGGGGAATGAGTTTGACAAGCTAGCACTAGGTATTGTCACCTCACCTCAAACAACACCGGATAGCAGTGGACTGCTAGAAGGCACCTGAAACAGACAGACCTACACGGCATGCTGAGACTTCAGGAAAAATGAGACACTATGGAATGGAATAAAAAAAAAAAGCGAAGGGTGCTGGATGGGGAAATCTTATGATCAGACCATTTGTAGCTACACACAGTACCAAATGGAGTGTGGCTATGTAGAGATCTTAGAAGCAATTTTAGTAGGGTATTCTTTGAGAATGAAAGATTGCATTTTCTCTCAGGCAGTCAGTCAATCAATCATATTTGTTGAGCACTTACTGTGTGCAGAGCACTGTACTAAGTGCTTGGGCAAGTACAATATAACAGACACATTCTCTGCCCATTCTCTCCATTCAGCACCCAAACTCTCCAGGCATTTTTGACCTCACAGCCACACTGAGCACCCATTACCATGCTCCGTCTCCATTAGGTGTTCAGTCAATCCTGCTGTGGACATGATGGAGAGTGGTTTCCCTCGTCTTACTCCAAAGGCTGTGGTAAATACAGAAAAATGTCCTTCTTCTTTCACTGAAAGGATCTGCAAGCTAAAGTCTACAGAAATCCAGAAAGTTAGAGCTCTTTCTCTGTGGGGAATGTAGAGATGTTTTCTTGTGGATGGGGAACGTACCTGTTGCTTCTGTTGTATTTTCCTAAGTGGCTAAATATGCTGTTCCCATTAGTACTACTATTCAAGAACTACTATTTCTCAATTCAGAGCCAGCTTCAGATATTTGGCTGCCCAGAGGAAGGAAAAAATTTATACACACACACACTCCCAATATGAGGGAACATGTACATCAACTCTGTCATATTATACTATCCTAAGTGTTTAGTACAGTGCTCTGCACAGTAAGCACTTAATAAATATCATTGACTGACTGACATCTTCCTTTCATTCAATCGTATTGAGCGCTTACTGTGTGCAGAGCACTGTACTAAGTGTTTGGAATGTACAATTAGGCAACAGATAGAGACATTCCCTGCCCAACAATGGGCTCATAGTCTAAAAGGGGGAGACAGCAAAAAAAGTAGACAGCCATCAATATAATCAAAATAGATAAATAGAATCATAGATATATACACAGCATTAATAAAATAGAGTAATAATTTATATATTATATATGTATGTATGTGTATATACGCAAGTGCTGTGGGGAGGGGAAGGGAATAGAGCAGAGGGAGGAAGGGGAATGGGGAGGGGAGGAGGAGCATCTACCAACTCTGTTTTATTTGTATTGTACCAATCACTCAGTACAGTGCTCTGTACATAGTGAACATTCAATAAATACTACTGATTGGTTGACTGATTAATTAATGCTTAATTAAGTGTCAAACACTGTGTAAGCCTTTGGTAGATGCCATATATGCATATTGGACACAGTCCCTCTCCAATACCATGCTCATAATCTAAAGGGAAGGGAGACGGGTATTTTACCCCATTTTTCAGATGAGGAAATAGAGGTACAGAGAAGTTAAGTGACTTGTCCAAGGTCAGATAGAAGTTAAATGGCAGAGCCAGGATGAGGACTGAGATCTCCTGACTTCCAAGGCCATGCTTTTCCAGTAGACCACTGTTAAAATATTCCAATTTTTTAACCACAGCTGCTCCATGGCCACTCTGCAATTACAACAGCCCACCCTGAGACAGCTGGCTCACTTGCTTACCATTTGAAGCTAGCCCTGGTTCAAATTTTGTTTCTGCAAATGGCTATCGTGTAGGCTTACTCTAAAAGGGCCCTGCAGTAAAAGGCTTCCAGCTTTGAGGGCCTATGAGGACAAAGGAATTGAGAGTAGAAAACTACAGCATGCAAGAAATGATCCAATGTCCCACTCCTGGCTCTCTCCTCACAGGCTTAGACTTAGAGCTCCATGTGGGACAGAAACTGTATCCAGCCTGATTAACTTGTATCTAACCCGCCACATAGAACAGTGCTTGACACATAATAAGTGTTCAGTAAATACCATAACACCCGGCCCCCAGCAACCCCACCAGAAAAGAAAAAAAGTAATTTCTACCATGGGAATCTCAGCACCCCTCTTCAGGAATAGTTCTGTCTTTCCCTTGTATCTCAGATCTCACCATGATAAGACAAGTTTATGCACCCGAGCAGGTTGAAAATATATACAGCCAGTTCAGGGCCTTCAATTAACGGTAACATAATTCACACACCAAAAAAAAAAAAAAATCTATTTAGCTTCAGCAGAGGAAAATATCCTTGAATTCAGCTATTTAAAATACCCATGCTACTTCCATCCAATGATTTCTTGTGTATTTCTTTAACTGATTGACTTGATCTTTCTTCTCAGCTAAGACAACATTGATGAACCATAGGCCAAAGCATGATAAGGTCAGAAGCAAACATCAGACTCATTTCCATATAGAAACCAGGAGCTTTCACTGACCTTACCTTAAATAGCTATCTGAGTCAAAACTGCAGTATCAAATGATAACCAAAGGGGTCAGTGGGAGTAGCCTTTTCCTGACTTTTGCTGACTTTACCCTGTCTAATAGCTTGCACAGGAAACTCAAAGTTCACGTACTACAGCTTGAGTTCAAAGCATTGCTTCACTGACAGAAAATTGTACCAAGTTGTGTTTTATTTTACAAATGACTCAAATGTAAAAATTCAGTTTAAACACATAGACTCAGTTGTCCAGGATATTAAGCCCTGAACGTAAATGAACACCACTGTAAAGCAGCAGAGACATGTTCCAATGTAACTGTCTTTGACCCATAACTTCCTTGAGGATGTCATTTTTCACAAAACTGCTTTGACCAGAACTAAACTTGTTTTTTGCTTTCATTCTGTCAGTTTATATTGGCTCTAAATCTGTGAATCTATTCCTCAGGCTCCTATCCTAGATCTGTCTATTTGTTTCCTGTTTCTCTATCTTCTTTTATATTTGCGGGGGGGGGTATTTCTTTTTTTCTTTTTTTTGCTTTTAATCTCCACATCTGCTGTCTGGCCGTGGTAGAATACCGTTTCTCTTGATAAAAGTCATCCTGAAAAATGTGGCAGATTGGAGAGTTGGAGTGCTCCAAAATGTGAAGCAAAACAGCTGCCCCTAATCACTTGCACAAGTGAGGTTTTTGGATCTTCAATTTCAGCTCTCATCTGCCTGGAATCCTGCATTTCCTGTGTCCAGATCAAGTGGCAGACGGTGCCCATGGGCCTTTGATATATGGGTGCTTTACTCAAGTCTGTGCTTCAGACTGCTCATTAAAGCCCAGTGCAGGTTTTAATTTATGTGATTTCCAGAGACGTTTATCCAGGTATGTATATCCCAGCCAAAAAAGTGAGGGAGAGAGAGAGAATGTTTAGAAACCATTTATCAAAAGAAAGGGAGCCCAGATTAATGAATGGAATGTTTTAGGCTGGAGTAGCTATAGAAAAACCTTCCTCTGTTACTGACAGACCAGAAACCAAAAGCCCATACAAACCCCACAAGTTTGGTGTATTTCTTCCAACATCACTATGTGTAATTCATAGCTGTTCAGCTTCCCTTTTTGATAACGACCAACCCCGGGGACTAATTCTACAAAAGTTTTAAAAAAAGAACTACGAGTCAATCAGTGAATTGGATTGACTGAGTCCTTACTCTGGGCAAAACACTGTACTTAGAACCTGGGAGAGTACAAAAGAGCTAGTAGGTAGACATGATCTCTGCCCTCAAGGAGCTTAGAATCTAGTGTGGGGAGATAGACATTAAAATAAAACCAAGCAGGGGAGAGTAACAAAGTTGAAAGATATGTACATAAGTGCTATTGGGATGGGTTGAGTACCAAAGTGCTTAGGTGATGCAGAAGTATTTAGGTAGCAGTAAGCAGGGAAATGAAGGTGGAAAGATAAGAAACTGAGGTAACTGAGGCACAGAAAAGTTAAGTGGCTTACCCAAGGTCACACAGCTGACAAGTGGAGGAGCTGGGATTGGAACCCACATCCTCTGACTCCCAAGCCCTTGCTCTTTCCACTAAGCCATGCTCCTTCTACTGTAATTTCCATCCCACGGAGTTCAACAATTCTCTTCAGGGAGAAAGATCAACTACTTAGAATAGAAAGCATACAATCACTCGCATCAAACAGTATTTCTGTCCCTTCATTTCCTTAATGCATCTTAACCATCCCCAAATAATTTTCTCCCAAGAAAACTGCTCTAAACTCTTCTCAAATTGGCAAGCTGTATTTCACAGCAGATAGAATCTCTATGCTATCCTCTTTCAGGAGAATTCATTCAGAATCCTCTCCAGACAAATGCAGATTAGCAACTGAAAGAATAATGTCAAACGGAAAAGGAGATAACTCAAAAGTCAGACTTGATTATTACCTGGAATACCCAGTAATTAAAATGGACTGCGCAATGCTTCGCTATATGTGAAAAGCTCAAATGACGTGCAGATATTCACAGTAGAGAAACACTGTAGCCCCCAGTCGAGCTGTTTAAGCTCCAGCAGAATCTGTTCTTTCTCATTCTGAGTAATCATTCCTACTATTTTAATAAAACAAACCCAGAGATAAATAAAGAGGTAATGTCTGCAATGAGAAGATGGTCTGATGGGGACTTGGGAATACTTGCAACTATGTGCTCCTGTGTTTATTTCCCACTTTATCATACAGGTAATAGGTTGGGCATAGTAAGCCTCTGACAGAAATTACCAGGAGAAGGGAACAGATATTGGACAGTACAACTGAGACTTGGCTCAAGCTATCAATACCAGTGGCTGCTTCCTCCAGCAACAATAGGGAGGGATTACACTCACAAACCTGGACTCAAGGTTCATCAATATATATTTACTAGTGTCCTCCCAGGCAGCATATATCAGAATAACACATATATTAAAGATATTGAATAAATATCCAGCCACTAAAATTCTGCTTACACTCTGCCGCTTTGAAATTGGCTTTTTCCACCCACACCCCTCCCTCCCTCCCTCTCTTCCTCTCCCTTCCCCTTACCATTTTCTTTGGATTCCAAGGGAGAATACATTCAGGGAGTAAATCTGGGAATGTTTGTTCTGTAAGCAAACATGTAACATTGGGAAATGGATAGGAGGAGGTGAAAGAAGCCATGGTTAAAGGGTGGGAGAGGGAGGGTCATGAACTGGCATCATTAAAGTGAGTGAAGCCTGTGAAAATTATTCACCAGCCATGTAAAGTTTAGGTGGGAGAGACCACAGATTTTTCCAACTAACTGTAAGGGTATTCTGAGGTCATTTATGGCCTTTTCTGAGGTGTGGAAGTTGGGGGGGGGGTCCCCTAAAGTGTTCCAAGGACTTCCACAAGTAGCAAGAGAATAGAATATCCCACAAAGATCCTCAGAAGGGAGAGATGTGCAACTAGTGAAAGTTCTTAGTCCTAGTATTTTTTTTTTCAGAGAGCAAGTACAACATCTGGCTGAATGATGCACTTCACAACTGGCTGGGGGATCAAGGCTTTCACAGTCTATTCTACAGATGATCTGCAATCCGTGGTGTCTCAAGATAGGGTTGGTCTTGATAAGCTTGACCACAAGAGCTCTAGCCATAACAACGCCTTCATAGCTGGCAGGCAAAGGAGCGTTGTCCTTGACAGCGCAGACCACAGGGTTCCCGTTACGGCTTGTTGCATCAACTTCCAGGGAACTCAGAAGAAAAGAATCCATGAGTTTAAAGTATCCCCAGTTCAAGTGGAACCAAATTTCGGCTTTATGTTTGCATTTGGAATAGTTTTAGACTGGTCTCACAAAAGCTGTATGAATGTTCCAAGCTTTTAAGAGCGAAAGTCAGAGACATGGCCTTACTCCAATCGGTCACTTTACACTTTCAGTCTCAACAGACCCACTTTACTCCTTCAGACCCAATCACACACTCATCTTCCTCTGCAGAGTCTATCACAAACACAGATACACACTCGCACACACTCACACAGATGCACATACACAAACAAGCCAGACTAACACACCCCCACATCTGCCTAACAACAACTAGATCCAGAGATGCTCAGTGACCCAGCCCCACATTAGTTCTTTTGTCATCTGAATTGCAAAATGAAAACTTCAGTTGCTTGGCCCCTCCACATCTTTTATCCAATCATATACACATGGCTGTACAGTCATCCCCCCACACCCTGCCATATGCACACACAAACATTTATATATTCACACTGTCGCAGGTCTCTGGGCATGATAAATCCTTCACCTTTACAAAGCCATAACAACCCTTTCATAAATGGGAATCATCAGCAAGGACATCGAAAAGGGCATATTGCTACTCTGTAAAACTGCCATGGCAGCACCTGGAATTGTGTGTGCATACTGATCGCAGCATCTTAGGGGAGATAAATTGTCATTATTGTCATTGTTATTATAATCATCATCATCATTATTTTAAGGGATCTGGAGTAAATTCAGAGAAAGGCAATCAGGACACTGAGGAAAATTAAGACACTACTCTATTGACAAACTGAAAGGATGAAAATTCTTCAGTCTGAAAAGAAAAGACTTAAAGAAGATTTGATTGAAATTTAAGCAATCTTTAAGGGTGTGGACAAGCAAACATGGAATTGTTTTATTTTATGATATTAAGTGCTTACAATGTATCAAACACTGTTTTAAGAGCTGGGATAAGTACCCAGAAAGAACCCAGGCTTGGGAGTCAGAGGTCATGGGTTCTAATCCCAGCTCTGCTGCTTGTCAGTTGTGTGACCTTGGGCAAGTCACTTCACTTCTCTGTGCCTCAGTTACCTCGTCTGTAAAATGGGGATGAAGACTGTGAGCCCTAAGTGGGACAATCTGATTACCTTGAATCTACCCCAGTGTTTAGAACAATGCTTGGCACATAGTAAGCACTTAAATACCAACATTATTATTATTACAGGTTTATTAGGTTGGACACAGTCCCTGTCCCACATGGGGCTCACAGTCTAAAGTAGGAGGGAGAACAGAAGAACTGAGGTACTTGCCCAAGGTCACACAGCAAGCATTTGACAGAGCAGGATTAGAACCCATATCCTCTGTCTCCCAGGCATGTGCTCTTTTCATCAAATCTTCCAACATCATCAGGTGAGGAAGACTCACTGAAGTGATAGGTAAGATTGAAAAGAAAGGAAACATTTCTTTACACAGTGGATGGCAAATGTGGAAATTGTTACTAGGTGAACATGGAAATTGTGCAAGGGTAAGGTGGGGGATTGGATAAATACTTGAATAAGAAGCAGATGTGGATTACTAAAGAAATGAAGAAGGGGGAGGGGAGAGAGAAAGTTACAGGTGTTCCATGACAAATCCATTACCTTTAGGATAGAAGTCAGAGAGGGTGACTGTCCCACTGTTCTTCCAAACATCATGTTGTCCCTGTTGATTTATTCATCTGAATCAACAATATCAACAACCCATCCTTTGCCAGAAGTGTAGTTGAGTCCTTCACAAGCTTGACATGCACAGGCCCAGGAGAGGGGCAACTTCATTCCCGAGCTCAACTCTCAAATAAAAAAACCACATTTCCGGTCTGAAGATTAATGAACTCAGCATTCTGTGGGTAACCCAGGGCCTCTACCCACAGCAGCTGCTAACTTGTGGCCAGGTTCTTTCCCAGATTTCCCTGGCAGGCAGCCATGCTGAGATGTGGCTTCCACACATTGCCTGTGGTATGAAAGGAGAGAAATCTACAGTGATTCTCCTAACTTAAAAACTCTTGGGAATAGAATCTGGAATCCACTTCGAAAAGTATAACTTCTCTGTAACTAAATACATTGACATATTTGCACCTACCCCTGAGGACTGGTATGTGGTAGCCAAACGACTGTTCACTGAATTCCCCTTAAAATTTTCAAAGGAAGCTGGAAAGATTCCATTTTCTTTCAAGCAGAAATCTTGCCACTGGCTTTACTTACCTTCAGTCCATGGCAGATGCTTATTTGGGACAGGAAATCCACTCTCTGGTCCCTAGAAGAAGGATGGTACCAATGTTCTTGTGATATTTAGCTGTCCCTGTATTCAATATTAATTTGATTCTATTTTGTTCTCCATGGCGGCAGTATTAGCTGCCCATCGTAAACCAAGACTAGAGAACTGTTGTCAAGAGTGGAGTAGTAGCTAGTTCCTATTTAGATGGGCTTCAAGAAGATCAAGAGACTGAGATTATAATAATGGCTTTTGTTAAGCATTTACTATATGCCAAATTCGGTACTAAGAGCTGGAGTAGCTACAAGATAATTAGGTTCCACCTAGGGCTCACATTTTATGTATGAGGAAAAGCAGGTATTTAATCTCTATTGAGGGATCAGAGGCACAAAAAAGCAAAGTGACTTGTCCAAGGTGACAGCGCAGACAAGCAGCAGATCAGGGATTAGAACCCAGGTCCTCTGACTCCCAGGCCATGCTTTTTCCACTAGGCTACATGCTTCAGGTTATACATAACCTTATACCCTGCCATTTCCCCTATCTATAATCTATTTAAATGTCTGCCTCACCCTTTGGACATGAAAAGCCTTGTGGAAAGAAATGTGTCTACCAACTCTATTGTACTGTACTTCCTCAAGTACCTTTTTTTAAAAAGAAAAGAAAAGTGGTATTTATTAAACACTTTCTATGTGCCAGGCATTGTATTAAGCTCTGGGGTAGCTATGAGACAGGTAGATTAGACACAGCCCATGTCCCACATGGACCTCACAGTCAATCCCCATTTTAACTGAGTCACAGAGATGAGTGGCTTACCCAGAGTCACACAACAGATAAGTGGCGGAGCTGGAATTAGAACCCAGGTCCTTCTGACTCCCAGGCCTTTGATCTGTCTAAGCTCATCACTGGTAAGGGATTGTCTCTATCTGTTGCCAAATTGTATATTCCAAGTGCTTAGTACAGTGCTCTGCACATTATAAGCACTCAGTAAATACTATTGAATGAATCTGTCCATGTAGCCATGATGGTCCACTTAGTATGGTACTCTGTACAAAGTACTCAATAAATACCACTGATTGATTGATTGATACTGCAAACTGCAAAGGAACTACCAATCACATCAGCCTTTTTAGCCCCACCTACCCACCAGGGTAAAATTCAGTCATGTAAAGATATATCTGTTCTACAAGCAATTTGTAGAAATAGAATACCTAGAGAAAATTAAATATTCAAGTGTTAGTATGAAACCTTTGGGTTTGCACTGTCACATTTTATGACATATTTCAATGACAAAGGTTTGCAACATTAAGCATGAGAAGAGGTAACAGTAATATTAAGTGCTTATTATGTGTTAAACGGTGTGCTAAGCCCTGGGTAGATAATCAGATGAGGCACACTGAGAAAAACAGGGATCTTTAAGTGCCTCTAGCAATAACAGTTGTCTCAAAAAATAGGTTGGTAAGAATATTATTTAGTGTGGCAGGGAAATTAAAATTAATTCAGGCAGTAAGATGTACCTTGTCTCCATCCACATCTCCCAGGACTACTGCAAATGCTCCTTATCCACCTCTTCCTTATGTCTTTTTCCTGCCCAAATCCTTACATCACAGAATAAAGAGAATACAATGTCTTCCTCTAGAACTGGGCCCATAATGGATATTCTTCCCTGAATCTGGCAGTAAAGTTATAGAAAGGAGAGAGGGAATTAATTGAATGTATTTGGGACCCACTCACGGATTTTTCTTTAGGTAGATTTTGCCTGCTGCCTGATTACTATTTTCAACTGGGAATTTGGGAGCGTGCTGTTTTCAAATTCCAAAGAGAGTGCTATGCACAGAATAAACAAACAGTTTTAATGTTGAGCAGAAAATTAGTGGAGTATTTTATACAGCAATCCACTTTCCCAGCCCTAATTCAACATGAAATTAACATTACTTCACAAAATGTAAAAGAAATTAGGCTGGACTTAAAAGAATTCCTGCCAGGGACAAATAAGCATTTTGGTAAAATATTGAAAACGTGTCTCCCATCATTAGTACAATGTTTCTTTGGGGGACTGAGGACCATTATATCAAATGCATCTCAGTAAGCATTGGGTTGCTAATATTTTTCAAGGCAAAAGAAGTTTTGAATCACATCATCATCAATATTATAGAAGGTGGTGCCTGTGGTATTATTAAAAGAGGTAAAAAAAATTATTCCACTGTAATTCTTAGAAACCAGCCCTCTTAAAATGAAACGAACAACAACTCTTTATAAAGATCAACCTAGCGAGCACATTGGTTTAGAAGAAGCAATTCTAGTTTGCTTCCTTTACAATTAAATGTTTTTGGTATAAGGGAAAGCTGAATTGTTTCACTTAACTTTCGCTATAACATTTTTACAAAGTGCACTTTCTGAGCAATGATGCTTTGTATATGGAACGGTGTATCACGTAATATTGGCTGTTCTCTGCTTTCAAATCCAGCCCTCTATTTACCAAGCATAAAGGCAAATGCCAGTTAAAGTACTTTTAGTTCCATCTTTCTGCTGTTCAAGTGCAGGAACAATTATCTCCATCAATATTTAATGGCCTAATCCTAAACAGACACTGCCTCAAGTGCAGGCAATAGTCCTGTTAACGTGCTGTTAATTTTCAAGCACAGAGGCAGAAATGGACTGTAGAGTTACTGGAAATGAGGAGCAGTACATTTCCCTGAGGTAAAATTATCTCCATATTCTCTGATTTAACTCCATTGATAATAAGGAAAGTAGAGTTCTCTCATAGTGCTGTTCAATGGGTTAAATCTATGCCGTCCATATTCACATGGAGAATATAAATTTTCCGCTGTCTCTACATAATTTTCAGGGCAACATAGTCAGAGATAGCTGATTCAAACAAAACCAGTTTAGACCCCTTTACCTATTGATTTGTGCTGAACCACCTCATTAAATAAACAATCAGGCAATCAATCAACAGTGTTTATTGAACTCCGATTGTGTGCTTGGGAGAAAACTATAAAATGTGCATACAGGATTCCTTCAAGGGGCTTACAATCTGTTGGGGGAGACAGAAATAAATAAAATAAAATAAATTAGGCAGGAGAAACAATGTGGCCTAGTGGATAGAGTATTCTCTTGGGAGTCTACAGGACCTCTGTTCTAATCCCCGCTCTACGACTTGTCTGCTGTGTGACTCTAGGCAAGTCACTTCACTTCTCTATGAAATGGACTGTGTCCAACTGGATTAGCCTATATCTACCCAGTGTTTAGTACAGTGTCTGCCACACAAAAATTGCTTAACAAATACCATTTAAAAAAAAGGGGATGAAGATGAAAGATGGTAAAGCCTTAGTGCTTGAATAATGAGGTATGTACAATGCATACAAAAGTGCTAAGGGAAATTATAAGTACTAAAGTGCTTAGGTAGCAGAGAAGAGCTTAACGGCCAAGAGAGGAGATCTAACTAGAGGTGATTAGAACTTAATCGGAAAGGCCTACTGGATGAGATGTGATATCAGAAGGGTTTTGAAAATGGAGAGGACTATGGTCTGTTGAATTGGAAGGGGAAGGGCATGTGTCACCAGTAGGTGGTGATGGAATTGAAATGAAGACCTGAGTAACGGTTTGAGAGGAATGAACGCTGCAAGCTAGGGTACAGTGGGAAAAGAGAGCTCATAAGTAAGAGGGAGAGAGTTTCTCAGGGGTGCTTGTCCTGTTCAATTGAAATCTGGGAATTTGGGGCCTTTATAGTAGTAATAATAATAATAGTACTAGCAATAGTAGTAATAATAATAATAATAATGTCAGTATTTAAGTGCTGACTACATTCCAAGCGCTGTTCTAAGTGCTGGGGTAAATGCAGGGTAATCAGGTTGACCCACGTGGGACTCACAGTCTTAATTCCCATTTTGGAGATGAGGTAACTGAGGCCCAAAGAAGGTAAGTGACTTGCCCAATGTCATACAGCTGACAAGTGGCAGAGCCGGGATTAGAACCCATGACCTCTGACTCCCCAGCTTCTTCCCAATATTAGTAGTAGTAGTGGTTCATTGTGGTTAAGGAATTCATCTGTTCATTGTTATATTACACTTTCCCAAGTGTGCTTTGCACACAGTAAGCACTCAATAGATACGACTGAATGAATGAATGGTTATAATGATAATAGTATTTTGAGCAGTCGCTGGATGCCATGTGCTGTATTAAGTGCTTGGGAAAGTACAACACGAAGAAGGGATACATTTCCTGCCTATGAGGAGCTTACACTCTACTGAGGAATAGATGTACATAAAAATACCTGCATCTGGAGCAATCAAGTGGTGGAATTTAACTCTCTTCCCCTCTTCAAAGCCCTATTGAGAGCTCACCTCCTCTAAGAGTCCTTCCCAGACTGAGCCCCTCCTTTCCCTCTGCTCCCCCTCCCCTCTGCCCCTACTCCTCCCCCTTCCCCATTCCCCCTCCCATCAGCACTGTGCTCATTTGTATATATTATTTATGACCCTATTTATTTTGTTAATGAGGTGTACATCCCCTTGATTCTATTTATCTTGATCATATTGTCTTGTTTTTGTTTTCTTCTGTTTTGCTTTGCTGTCTGTCTCCCCCGTTTTAACTGTGAGTCCATCGCTGGGCAGGGAATGTCTATATCTGTTACCGAATTGTACACTCCAAGTGCTTAGTACAGTGCTAGGCACATAGTAAGCGCTCAATAAATACTATTGAATGAATGAATGAACGAGTGAATAAGTATATACAAGGGCAGAGGATATGTATTCATAAATATATATGCTGGAAATGGCTCTGGGTTGTACAGTTTGGGTTGTTGAGGAATTAACAAAGAAAGCTTGCTAGAGAATTTGGGGTTTGGGGGATGAGGTAGGATTTTAGGAGAACTTTGGTCCAAATAATTTGGGGAGGAGATGAATTCAGGCCATAAAAAAGAGCATGAGTGAGAGGGAGGAAGAGTCAGAAATAAGATAGTTTTAAGTTGGCTTGGGACCATGAGCCCAAAACTCGCAATGATCTGAGGGAAAAAATAGCAGTGCCTTTTAATTTGGGGCCTCATGCTTGGGTTGAGTGGACCTTCACATGCCTTAAATCATTTAAATCAATCAGTGATATTTTTTGAGCACTTACTGTGCACACAGCACAATACAAAACTCTTGGGAGAGTAATGCTCTGCATCTCTTCTGCTCTTGAAGCAAATGAAGGCAAGAAAAAGCACTGCATTACATACCATGCTTTGGGAGACAATAGATGAATTTGGAGAAGGAGGTAGGAGAGAACCCTTTTAAAGATTAGAGGGGTAACTAATACAAATAAGAGCCCCTTTTTTATTCAGAAGGTAAATATAGGGCAGGTAGCTGTATTTAAGGATGTAGCCCACATCATCCTACCAATGACCTGCTTCACCTTCAAAAGTTATGGACTCCTCTCAGACCAAATGTGCAATTCAAGTTTTTTAACCTAGTCATAAACCTCTCCTGCCTTGAAAATTTTACCTACCTTCCCAAGAGATCAGATTTTCTACTGTATATGACATTGTCCATCAGTGGTGAGACTGAAAAAGAAATTGTTTGGGTCCACAAAGGAAGCTTTCAACAAAGACCCTGAAATGAAAAAAAACCACCATGTTTTGTGCACTCTTCGATCACTCAGTCAGTCATATGTACTTAGGGCTTACTGAGTGCCAAGCACTGTACTAACTGCTTGGGAGAGTACAGTATAACAGAGTTGGTGGACATGGTCCCACAAGAAGTATACTGTCTACACTCTTTCCAATATCTACATGTGATCTTTACTTTTTAAAAAAAATTTCAAGCTCTCTTTCTTCCTTTCAAGAAAACTAAAGAAAGAAGCAGCTCTTTTCCTTACAAATCTAGGTCATGAACCAGTTACCCACAAAAGTTCCTTTCAAACAAATGATTTATTCCCCACCCTCCAAGTTTGAAGATTTCATATGTGTTTCCCACATCTCCAAATAACCCTATAAATCAAGGGTACTTAGTATATAATCAGTAGTCTATTGCATGTTTTTCAGAGTATCATAATAGATGCTCCCAACTGTTTTGACAAGGGAGCAGGAAATAATAATAATTGTCAAGTTCTTACTATGTGCCAAATCTAACTCAAGTATTAGAGTAGATACAAGATACTCAGGTCCCACATGGGGCTTCCAGAAGAAGAAGGGAGAAGAGGTATTAAATTCCCATTTTGCAGATGAAGGAATTGAGGCACAGAGAAATTAAGTGACTTGTCCTAAATCACACAACAGGTAAGTGGCAGAGCTAGGATTAGAACTCTCTTTAATGGCCACATTGCTATTTGGAAAGCTGGGTTGATTCAAGTGATGATAATAATAATAAGAAGAAGAATTGTGATGTTTGTTAAGAGCTTTCTGTGTACCAAGCACTGTATTGTACTATGCACTGGGATAGATAGGAGATAATCACTCACCAAGCGAGGCGCGAGGCTCGTTAAGCGAGGCAAGAGGCTCGTTATCTAAGTAGGAAGGAGAATAGGTATTGAAGTCTCATTTTACAGATAAGGAAACTGGGACACAAAGAAGTTTAGTGACCAGGCCAAGGTCACAGAGCAGGCAAATGTCAGAGATGGGATTAGAATCCAGGTCCTCTGACTACCAGGCCCATGTTCTTTCAGCTAAAGAGGCTGATTTTCAATTTTTCATAGTAGGATTTCCAATCTGTAGATTCACTTAGGGAAGTGAGGGGTGGGAGACCTTATTTGAGGGGCAAATGTGGCCCTGAGAAATGTGAAGACTCTATAATATAGTTCTTTAAAATATGTGAAGGAAATAGGAGTTTATATAGTCTATAGTTTATAGTTTATAGAGAAGCAGCGTGGCTCAGTGGAAAGATTCCGGGCTTGGGAGTCAGAGGTCATGGGTTTAAATCCCGGCTCTGCTGCTTGTCAGCTGTGTGACTGTGGGCAAGTCACTTCACTTCTCTGTGCCTCAATTACCTCATCTGTAAAATGGGGATTAAGACTGTGAGCCTCACGGGGGCAACCTGATTACCCTGTATTTACCCTTGCGCTTAGAACAATGCCCTGCACATAGTAAGTGCTTAAATACCAACATTATTATTATAGTATATAGACTATGGCCTAAAGTGTGTTTTTTCTGATGTAAACCAAAAAAATAGACAGTTTACAAACTAAAATCTGATATCTTTGCTTAAAATAGTTCAGAGTTTTGTCTATAAGACCCATGCTCTCCCACCACTATTTGGGTCCATATACTTGGTTCTAACGATGTGGCTCACCCACCAAATGCTGGTTTATTTGGCTTTTGCTCCATCTTTATTAATGTGATAACTGAACTGACTCTTCAAAAATCCTACTGAATCTGCCCTGACAGATTATCCATATCATGTTATTCCAGGCCATAAATTAATCAACTATTTCCCAATGCATGCTACTCCCTGTGAGTGAGTAGGAATATTTGGGATCTTGCAGATCACCTGGTAAACATTTCATCTGAGATACCCCAAGTGGTACTTGAAAAAATGGCATCTCCCATGTCCAGCTAATTAAAGAGGACAAATAGCATAATCAGGCAAAATATGAAGAAATTCCAGAGGTGGGCCTGCTGGCCTACTGTGAATGTTGTTTAACTTCCAAAAGAAAGTGATAAGGTTTGAGTAACTCCAGTGCAAACCTCTGAAGTCCAGGGAATGTCAGCCCTAACCATAACACAGCTCAATCAGAAAACCAATGAGGGGAACAAATCTCTTTCACTTCATCAGGAGGGATGCAGTTTCGCAGAAAAAACCTGTCTACAACCACTCAACCTAATGCCTTTCAGTCCTTCCGGGCTAAAATCCGTCAAATAATACTAGAGTGAGATCCTGCTTTAGTCCACTAAAGTCAAAGACCTGGTATAGTGTGAGTTCATCTTTTACTCCAAATTTACCTCAGGGAATTCCTAGTACCTGAGGTGTAATAGTGTCTGGTGCCATCACAGAGCTGTGACACGACATTACTATAGCTATAAAAAATCATAGGTAGGTCTCATTTAAGGTGAACTTTATATGCAGGAAAAGGAAAGGACCTCCAGGGATAAGTCAAAGATGAAGAGAAAAGGGATCATAGAGGAAGGGAAGGAGCATGACCTAGTAGATAAAGTATGGGCCTGGAGGTCAGAGGACCTGGATTCTACTCTTGGTTCCCCCCCTTTCCTGCTGTGTGACCCTGGGCAAGTCACTTCACTTCCCTTCCTTGTGTCTCAGGTTTCTCAACTGCAAAATGGGGATTTGGTCCCTCCATCAATCAATCAATTAATTGTACTTCTTGAGAGCATACTGTGTGCAGACCACTGTACTAAGCACTTGGGAGAGTATAGCAAAACAATATGAGTACAGTAAAACAATATAAATGCTTAATTGTTTAAGCATTTAACAAATAGTATAAAAAAGGAGGAGAGATAGATAAGGAGGAGACAATGGGAGAGAGGGCACAAGAGAAAGAAAAGGTTAGAGCAAAGAGGAAGCCACCGCCACCGCCATCACCACACCACCAAGGAACAGTTTTGAACGATAAGTAAGGAAAGTGGTCCCCTCAGGGTAGGATGCAGCAAGAACAGCAGCATGCCTCCTTACTGACTCAAGATGCCCATCGCTTGGGATATAAAGAAGCTGGCACTTGAGCCAGACCTCTTAAAGATAGCCATTGGGCACAAACAGAATCCCTGCCAGCCCCATTCATTAGGGTTTCGTCAGAGTCGGGTGGTTGGTTGGTACTCCCCTCACCCTTCCCAGATCATTAACTGGTAAATGCAGCAGGGAATAATCTGGGAGGTTGGAACACCTTAGTCCTGGCACCTACACAGGAATGAGAGGGTGGCCAGATTCTGCCCTAGGAACAGAGTAAGTGGTCTAGGTGAACTTGCCGGGGGACTCAGAGGGTGTTCCCTGCTTTGTCACAAGATTGGAGCATTGCGATGACATCTCATGCTGCATTCATGATGTCATCAAGTCACAGAGAAGGGTGGGGGCCTGGATTTTTGCTTCAGGGTGCAAACCAATATGAGGCTGACTCCTACCACCACTTTATCTGAATTGGTCCATCCGGGGTCTTTGTTATCAGGCCCTATCCCAGCCAGAAATATCAATCAACCTGCACCAAATTCTCCCACAGATGGCCCCAGAATAGCCAGGGTCAGCAAATAGTGATGATAGTAGCAACCACAGAAGCCGCCATCCTACTGCTGAAGAGAAATAAAAAGATAAAATAAAATTAAAATTATAAGAATAAAAGAACTTTAAAAAATACAAAAATTAAAAAATGCTTCCATAGTATAGTGGTTATCATGTTCGCCTGACACATGAAAGGTCCCCAGTTTTCCCCCTCAGGGCTGTAATTTCATTACAGGAAGAGAATGTATCTACTAACTCTGTTATACTTTCCTCTCCCAAGCACTTAGTATGGTGTTTTGCACACAGTAAGTGCTCAGCAAATACAATTGATTGGTTGACTGAGAAAAGGGAAGAGGAGAAAGAACAGGTAGGGTAGCCTTTCCTCCAATATTCCACTTCTTTATTGCCATGTTACTGTTACCACTACCACAGATTCAGCATTTCTTCTGAACTTTATATGCCCTAGGCCCTTCTGGTGATAGGACTTTCTCCTCCTGAAAACTGCCACCTTCTACCTAATACAGAACATCCTGTCAACTCAGTTGTACTGCTGGAAAACAATTTCCCCTTTCCTCTCAATTATGACCTGATTTATGTGAAGGGTGAGCCAGGCTTCTTTTTTACGAATAATGTTCATAATAATAGTTGTGGTATTTGTTAAATGTTCTCTGAATGTGAAAATATGCAGACTTCAAGGTCCTACAGGGCAAGTAATTTGCAGTTTTCCAAGATCCAAACTTCTGCCTGTGTCAAAAGATGAGTTTGCAGGAAATCAATTATCTGGCCATGAGAGGGGGTGGGGGGTTGAGGTGGATGTGCAGAGGGGTCTTCTTCACTTGAATCCATTGCAGGACACCAAATTAAAACTAGCTTAGGCATTGCTCTGGGAATGAAACTAGAGCAAGGACTAAACAGTCAGTATGCAGGAATTCTGAGTTCTTTCTAACTGGGTTCTTGCTGAATTGCAGTCTCCAGGCAGAGGACTAATTTATAATCGTATGGTGGCCTACTCAGAAAATACTCTCTACACTGGAGTGAAGAGCTGAATAACTGGAGTGATAATCTTTAACATGGGCAAGCTGAAGAGAGTCCCAAGAGTTTACAAGTTAAGGTCAGGCACAGCACAGATTCAGATTATTCTCCCAGGAATTTTAATTTTACAGATTTCTGGGAAATATGCCTATTGCATCATATGAGATGGATTTCACTGTTGTAATAAGACCCAAATATATAGATTTTGCAATACTTTTTTACAAATTGATGTTGATTTTATCATGGAAAAGTGGATCATATAGTCCTGCCTCCCGTAGCTTTCAAAAATGAGCCCAGATGTTCTAAATAGTGTCAACCAGACACTCCCTGGAGACACTCCTATGGGGTCCTGAATAGGCAGAGAACACAGCTTCCCTTTGGTTCCCAGCCTAGCATCCCTCACTTGATAATAATTATGGTATTTGTTAAATGCTTATTCTGTGTCATGCATTGTTCTAAGCTCTGGGATAGATACAAGTTAATTAGGTTAGACACTGTCCCTGTCACACCTGGGGCTCACTAAGTACAAGAACAGATTGGATATTCAATCCTCAATTTATAGATGAGGAAACAGGGAAGCAGTTACCCAAGATCACACAGCAGGCAACTGGAGCTGGGATTAGAATCCAAGTCCTCTGACTCTCAGGTCCAAGCTCTTTCCATTAGGCCATGTTGTTCATCAAAGACCAAGGCATGTACATCTGCCTTAGTCATAGAGTAGTTGGGCTGGAGAAGTTGCTCAGACTTCTAGTCCTATGTCACCTATGCTGTGACTAAGCACAAGTTAAGTGTCTTGCCCAAAATCACACAGTTGATGAGTAGCAGAGCTGGGATTGGAATCCAGGTCCTCAGACTCACTTGGACAGGCCACAAGTGCTTCAGCCTCAGGTTCTCTGGGGTGCTTTAAGTTATATTGCAGTTTTGCAGTTGGGCCACAAATGAGCACTTTTTTTGGGCGGGGGAGGCAGTTAAAGTTTCACTTCACTGAGGGTCTCAGGATTAATCCCCATTTACAGATGAGGTAACTGAGATACAGAGAAGTAAAGTGACTTCAGCTCTATCCAGCACACCAGGGACCACTTGGTTCCATCATCATCTCTCCTGGCGCCAGAGTAGTTGAATGACCAATCAAATACTATAAAGACATAGAGAAGCACCTCTTCAGGTGATGGATAGTAGGAGATGCTGCAACAGCATCTGGCATGCTCCAATCAAGAGTGAGGTTGCTCTCCTTGATCTTTGGGTACACCAAGAAGGAAGGATACCAGCTAGAAAATAGTGATGGTACAGCAAATCACAAATAAGTTAGCAAAGTGAAAGTTGTCTTTACATATACACAGTGTGAAATGGATGGAAAGTGTATGTAGGTCCCTTCAGGCTCACTGTCAGTAACCCCATCTTTACAAGGGAAGTGCACATTTTGGAAGATGGGGAATCCAAGATAAAAAATAATAATCATTATGGTATTTGTTAAGTGCTTACTATGTGCCAAGCACCTTTCTAAGCACTATGGTAGATACAAGGTAATTAGGTTGGACTCAGTCCCTGTCCCACATGGGGCTCACAGTCTTAAACCACATTTTACAGATGATGTAGTGGAGGCCCAGAGAAGTTAAGTGACTTGCCCAAGGTCACACAGCAGACAAGCGGCAGAGCTGGGATTGGAACTCAAGTACTCTGACTCCAAATATATAGATTTTGCAATACTTTTTTTTCCAAATTGATGTTGATTTTATCCATGGTCTTACCACTGGGCCATGTTAAATATATGCTAAGAATGCCATTTACCTGGTACTGTTCCAGAGATTTGAACAATTCAGGTTCTGCCTGATACCAAATGAGCCCTCATTAAAAGCTTCTGGTTGCCTCCACTGTCCAGTTTCTTTGGTGACTGGGCAAACAGATGTGGTCACTTAGGAAATAATCATTACCCTTTGACTGTGAGAACCATGAGTTGGAAGTGTAGGTGGAATGTATCAAGTTTGTCTTGGAAATAGACGATAAAAAATAGTAAATCTAAATAACATTGTCCCAGTTTCTGAAAAACTATCCAGAGTCCACACACCTCATCCTCCCCTTTAGTTCTGGGGACAAAATGATTCCCATATGAAATTGATATCATTTAGGCAATATAAAATGACTTCCTTCTTTTTCTGAGGTGTGTATCTTCTTGTCCCTGTCCAGAAAGAAAGAAAACCCAGGAAGTAACTGCAGGGAGCTGAAACAAATTTTCACACACAAAAAGAAAGTCAACAGAATTATTCTTTTGAAATTCCATCTTTGTTTTGGTCATGCTCAATTGACTGTGTCTGATGCTCCTGTTCTCAGCCAGCTCTGGAGAGAGATGTAACCAAATAACTGGCTTATTTTTGATGTGGCCTTCACCAAAAAGCTGGAAAACATTTCACGACCACAAGAACCATAGATGACTTTCTTCAGATGAGGCAAAAACAGTCCAATTTGGCTCTCTTCTTAAGTCATAATTTGGACCAGATCCTTTGAGAGTTCTGGACTTTGTGGCAAAATTAGGGACAGTGATTCAATCTAACTCAAGCTGATTCAGATTCTGAATGGGAGCCCTGAAAACACTGGTGGAACTTGATATTTTCAATGAAGATATCCTTTGAAATCTTTAATCTAAATTTGAAAGAAAAAATCGAAGAGTGTGAAACCACAAAAACCAAATAAGTACTTCTGCAAAAACACCCTGCCAATTTATGATTGGAAACCACAATGCTTTACTGAACACATATAAAATACCTCCTCATTAAGCCTTTTTGCTTAAGTACAAGACAAAGATGATTTGAAAGAATTTGCAGATACTTCTACTCTCTAGGCATTTTGTTACTTTAATGAATTATAAAAATACTTGAAAGATTTTGTGAAACACCCACCGCCACCTGGTACACCAAACTGATCGGAAGCAAAACTGTGATAGCCACACATCCAGATGCTATAAATCATAATTCAACACAGCTCAGCAAACTACCCTACAGGACCAATCACAAATAAGGAAATTCTTTAGGGCTTTATTCTGACATTTGGTAAGTGCTTGCTATATTCCAGATACTGTACTAAGCGCTTTGGTGGATAAAGCTAATCAGATTGGACGCAGTCCAGCTCCCACATGGGGCTCACAATCTTAATCTCATTTTACAGATGTGATAACTGAGGCACAGAGAATTGAAGTGACTTGCCCAAGGACACACAACAGACAAGCAGAAGACCCAGGATTAAAACCGAGGTCCTTCTGACTTCCAGGTCCATGCTCTATCCACTAGGTCATGCTGCTTCTGATTTTTCCTTTTCCTCCACCACTGCTGCCACTTAGTTGGTCCCAGACCTGGCAGACATGGGACATGGCAGTGCTTAGCCCTCCTGCAGCCCTTATCAATGGGACCAATACCGACAGAAGCTGCTCTTTCCCCAACAAGGGAGGAGGGTGAAAGGTCTGTCTTGGCTGGCTATGTCAGTACCACTACAGCCTGTTGCTGGTGGCAGCCAGCCAGCAGGGCAGTCTGAGAGGATGGGGAAAAGGACAAAAGGTATTCTAGCTCACTTTGCCTTCAGGGAGGAGTGGAGTCACAATAGCTGTGTATCCTGAAAGCTATTTCTTTCAGCATGGCCTAAGAGACAGAGCCTGACCCTGACAGAAGAGATTGGTTCTAATCCTGACTCTCCAATTGGGCTGTTGTGAGACCTTGGACAAATCACTTAACTTATCTATGCCTTAGTTTCCATATCTATGAAAATGGGGGAAATCTGAGAGAGAAAACCATGTGGAACAGAGATTGTCTGCAGTCTACTTATATTGTATCTACCCCAGGGCTTAGTACAGTGCTTGGCCCATACATAGTAAGTGCTTCACAGATACCATTATTATTATATTAGCCAAAATTTGAAAACTCTTTAGCTCCAGTTGTGTTATGCAACACTTTCTCAGTCAAGGTTTTCAACCAAGATAAGTACTAATATGATAGCTTTCCTGAAGAAATTCAGAAATAAGGAGGAATTCTGGATAGGTTTTTTTCTAATTTTCTGAAATACTAATGCTAAATGTGACTAAACTCAAAATGCCACCATATTCCCCATCTTCAAGGATAAGAGCTGCCTCTGGAAACTAACATGCTAACACTGATCTCCATTAACAGGGAGATCCTAGCAGAGTCCTTCTGGACCAGCTCCTGAAAAACACTGTTAACCATGAACTCTGAATCTCAAAGCCAAATGTTTGTAGCAAGGCCCAAACCAGCCCCTAGTGATCTGAAAGAGTTAATACTCCACTCCAAGTCCCTCCCTTAACTACCAGAGAGTAACCTTAGACTCTGGGAAGATTGGGTTCAATATTAATTTGTTAGTGTTTTTTTAACAAGGAAATCTAATGATCAATCACCAGTAAGTACCAAGAGCGAAAGACAAAACCACCAATTGACTGACATGAGAGCTTTGAAAAAATGCCAATTGATCAATAGTGATCATTGATACTTCAAACTTCTCCCTCTGGGCTTTGCTCAACAACAGACTTAAAAGGAGTCAGAGCACCGTATCTCTTTGGTAACCTCATTAATGACTGCCCTGTGCTCTTCCTCTACTTTTAATTTCTCCAAGTAATAGAAAATACTTCATAATGGAAGATTTAATTAACTGAGTTTCTCAAAAGCCATTTACAGTGAACTGGCAACATTAGCTTTAATTTTTATTGTTAGAGAAAGAAGATTTCCTCTCACAACAGATTAAATGCAGCAGTTTAACCACACTAAAGTTTGGGTACCTCCCTCCTCCCCCAACTGAAGTCATTTGTTCTGCAAAGGAAATATTCACTGCCCAAATCATGTAAAGCTTTCGCTTATGCTTCTTGGCTCCCTGTGATAGTTCTTATAACCTTGATGTTCCCTCAGCCCTCAGGACTGGTCTGACACGTGTGTTCATTCCATACACAAGAGCCGATGGCATAAAATACATACAGGAGGAATGTATTTAAACATGCTTTTGTTTCCTTTTGCTTCAAAATGCGCTGTAAGTACAAGAGGATTTCAGGGCATCCACAAACCAGGATATGGCTTTTGGAGTCATTCCAGTTTATCCAGTGAAGACATGATTGAGCAGTTTTGGGAGCAAAGGGAGTGAGCAGCATGTCTCTGACAGAGTAGAAAGGCACTGAGGTCAATTGGTTAAATAATATCTGTTTGAAAACAAATATCATTGCACCTTTGCATTCTTCCTGTCTTGAGCTAATTCTACAAATATTTATTTTTGACGATTTCACTTACCTGGTAACTGAATTATTCTTAGTAACTCAATCAATTAATCATAATTATTGAGTGTTCACTGTGTGCAGAACATTGTACTAAGAAGTGTTTGGGAGAATACAATATAACCAAATTGGTAGATAACTTCCCCACCCTCGCTGAGCTTTGCCATCTAGAGGATGTTTAACTCTGCTATCTTGCACAAGTGAACAATACAAATGCACATTCAGAACATTCAGTCTGGTTATGAAAAATGGATCTTGAAATTCTTTATGGAAACTAGCTGCTGCAAATTGCACTGTATCCATTTTTCAAAGTGAACACCTTTCACACTTTTTGCTTTTTCTTTCATTATGTCAAATGCAATTAGACCTTATCATGGAATAATATCTCATTAAATTCATTTATTAGATTAAAACCAGTTGGAACGGTGGGAATGCCTGTTAACGGAGGGACAAAATCCCAAGCCTCCAGTCAGTGGCTCACAAATCTATTCTGCTGACTAACTGTGCAGATTGGAAAACTTGGGTTCAGTTTCTTTCTTACAAGTAAAATTAGTATCATTGGTCATCTTTTTTGTCAACATCAACAAATCCAGATTAATGTTATTGGTTGATTTCCAAGAAAGGGTTAGGATCAGAAAAATAGATATGTATTGCAACATCTGAGGTTTCCTGCTTTTATTCTGCCTGGTTTATGAGGATGCCTTTATTGTTCACGATGACCAATGTCATTCCTAAAATGAAAATAGAAGACAGAGCCCGCTAAAATGTTCTTTTCTCTTTACATGTGTCCCTAATTAGATTGGGTAATGTATTACCCAGCTATCAGCATTCACACAGAACCAAGCACAAGGGACAAATGGAAATTCCAAAATCTCATATTTAGGAATTGTTTAAAAATTGGAATTTTTCATTGTGTTTGGAGCCCTGTGGTGACTGATTTAGGAGCTCAACTTTTGTCCAAGTTAGCTGCCCCCCAAATAATTCATTACCAATGGTTATTCTGCCTTTGCAATTAATCAGTTTTGTAAAGTGCTTCGTTTGGTGCAGTTCTATTGTTTAAATAAATCTGGAAACACTAACCTTGTCACGTTCAGGGGTCGAGTGTGGGAATGAATCTTTAGAGCACAGAGGGTAAAATACTTCAAGGTTCAGCCACAAGAGATTTCAGCTGGACAATCAGAATTTATTTTCCAAACGGTTAGTGTACCCAGTGTAAGTGAGCACGGTGGCATGCTTTAAGGTCTCCTTAACCTGTCTCAGCAAATTGCATAAATCACAGCAATAAAGTATTCCTATTCAGCATGCTGGGGCTGAAGAGCACTGACCAGCTTTTGACCTCTTATTCTGGGCCCCAGCTGACCCTAACTTAGAAGTTCAAGCGGTCAATAGCAGGTCACGGAGGGCGGTTACCAAGTCATTTTAATTCCAATTTGGCAGCAAGGTTAAACCTAAGCAATACAGGTACCTTTCTCCACTGCCTCAAATCCTACTTGCCCGCCAGAGAATGTGTGAAGAAATCACCCAGAAGTATAGGTGGAAAAAGAAAAAAAACACCCAAACTTTAAGTTGGTTTTCTGCTGGCTAACTCCACCTCGGATAATACCAAGTTGGTCGTTTATCAGTTTAATGGATCTACAGACAGCCTTAAACAATTGTCAAACATTCTTTTAAAAGCCATTAGTTTTTCAGCTAATATATATCTGTTTTGTGCATTTGTTGAACTCTTCACTTGTCACGGAAAAAGGCCTGTTAAACTAAGCAGAGGCCTGATCAGTTTTCAGTGAGCTGGGAGTCTCAGAGTTCACCTGGGTCACTCACAAGATTTATGAGAGCTAGTGCCAGTATCTGATTGGGACTGTTAGTTCTAGAGAAAGCTGACACTCCCTCTCTCCCCCTCTCCTGCCCCAGCACACAAAGTCGGGTAACTTCTCCTGAACATTCCCAGTGGCTGCCAAAGAAGCAGCAAAATTGATGACCTGTAAAGATACCAAAGTGGACATCAATAAAAAGAGATGGATGTGCACTAGTGGAGTGACATGCCTCACTGCTGGGGTGACTGGAGAGGGGGGAACAGGTTAAAAAAACACAGGAAAGTTATTTATATAAGCTTCAAGGACAAGGAGTTTGTCACTACTCGCTTGAGGATTTAATCTTTAAATGTGCTTTCCCTCTGGCTTCAATCATTTCCCAGTTGACAAAAGTCTGTGAAGTTATTGTAATTACCAGATACCTTTGTTTGTTGGCTTAAGTGCAGGAAATTGTACTAATGTTTTTGTCATAAAAGAAGGATACCAGGTGGCAGACTGCAAAATGCCAAATCTTATGTATGAGAGATGTAGGGTAACATACAAAAGAACTCATTTCTGGATAGATTAACAGGACTATAGCTCTTCTTGATTAATAAGAGTGTTTGAAGTCTCAGGCAACTAACATTTTCCTTATGGTTGTGGATGTGAGCTCCCCCGAAGGACATACCAGTGTTCACAGGGTCTCCCAACCCTTGTTCTCATCGTTAGGACCTACATTCCTGGAGTTCACCTGTCCTGAGGATAACCTGACCAAGGTGATAGCTCTCACTGTCCTCATTTATTTTTTCAATTTAAAGGTGACTAAGAGGACACCTCTGTTTTGAATTAGAGAGCATTGCCCCCTAACAGGGCCAAGTGAGGCAATGAAAATAAAGCAAAAAAGGAGTTTTCAAGCTTTCCTCCATTTTATGCTCAAAGTGTTTATTTGCCCTCTGGGATATTGTCTTCATTCATATGTATTATGTAAATGAGATCTAAATCTAAAATGGGATCAGCCTAGTTGGAAGCGATTATGCATTCAGCCGTGTCAGAACTAATGGCAGATTCCCTGGATCATGATTTTACAAGGGATTGTTCTCTACTTACAGTGCTCTGATTTTACAGTACACTTCAATAAACATCTTCAGATGATCTATTATTTTATAGCTGATGAAAACTAGGAATATGGAAAAAGGTGCAGGAAAAAGATGTCAATTTTAAGTTACCAGTAGATGCCACATAATATTTATTGTGGCTTGAGAGAAACCCATCTGGAAAAAATATTTCTGAGGCATTTCTGCACTCTTCAAGGTCAAAAATTTAAGCATACAAGCAAATAACTATAAACATCCACACTTTATAATTGTCTTCAGAGCTCAGAGATAGCAGCGTGGCGCAGTGGAAAGAGCACGGGCTTTGGAGTCAGGGCTCATGAGTTCGAATCCCAGCTCTGCCACTTGTCAGCTGTGTGACTGTGGGCAAGTCACTTAACTTCTCTGTGCCTCAGTTCCCTCATCTGTAAAATGGGGATTAAGACTGTGAGCCCCACGTGGGACAACCTGATTCCCCTGTGTTTACCCCAGCGCTTAGAACAGTGCTCTGCACATAGTAAGCGCTTAACAAATACCAACATTATTATTATTATTAGATAATGCCAGCGAGATGAATTTTAGCCAAATGTGTGGTTGTAGCTACAAAGCTAGGTTTACTTGACAGCCTTTATTTCATGATGTCTACATAAAGATTGTCTCAGGTTGTCCTGATAATAATAATAATAATAATAATAATGTTGGTATTTGTTAAGCATTTACTATGTGCAGAGCATTGTTCTAAGCGCTGGCGTAGATACAGGGTAATCAGGTTATCCCACGTGAGGTTCACACTTAATCCCCATTTTCCTGATGCATTTGCCCATCTCAGTGTTTGAGTCTGTTCACCTCTTGGCCTCAATCTGTTAAAGAAACAGTGAGTTCTCCTAAAACATATGGGTTGTATTCCTGAAGAACATCAAATTATAGAATCTCACATTGGATGTCATTCTTTGCAGTGTGCAATCATTTCTTCCGATACTGGATTGTAATGATTCCATGAAGATATATCTTACTGAAACAACATTCCCTAATTCCACAACAGCAATCTTTCCCAAATGCACAGTTCATATATACATTTTGTCTGGATGGACTGTCTCTTGCTTGGTCGCAGGATGCCAGGCTGATCTTTTTACCAGGGCTCTTTCACTGTTTCCCAACACCAGCTGTCTTGCTAGCCATTTTTGAAGATATGTTTCACTGAATCCTTAAAGAATGTCTTCCTGCTTTCAACCCTCCATATGGCAGTATTTTGGCTACCCTAACATCACCAATTCTGCATTCGAGCAACTCCTACCATACCTGTGTTGAGATGAGCATAGTTTCAATGCTATTATACTTGACTTCTTTCCAGAATCTGGTTCTTGGAGCTCCTGTCTCCTAGGATTTGATGAAATTGCTTGAGAAACAGGACAGCGCGGATACCCTACAGACATTTAGGTTGATCTAAAGTTTCACCACTGTCATTCCGACACTAAGCCCAAGAAATTCATGATTCTTCTTCTTCTGGGCACCATCCTTACATGAGCAATGGGGCCTAGTGGAGAAAACATATCACTGGGGCTCATGTGACCTGGGTTCTAATCCCAGATCTTCCACTTACCTACTATTGCATCTTGAGCAAATCACTTCTTAGTTCCCCCATCCATAAAATGGGGATTAAATACCTGCTCTCCCCCCAGCCTTAGACTCTGAGCCCCATGTGGGACAAGGACTGACTCTGAACTGACTGTATCTACCAAAGTAAGTGCTTAATAAATAATATTAGTAGTAGTATTGCTATAATTATTATTACTACTACTACTGTCATTCCAGCTTCCATGCCTGGAAAATGTAGACAGTGAATTCTTCAACAATAAATTTCCTACTTCCCCTTAAGTCTATTGACCACAATTCAATCAGTTAATGGTAATTCCTCCTCTAATATACATTTACAACCATGGTCTGTCAGTGCTAGGCCAGTATAAATGCAACAAGAGTTAGGGAATACGGTCTGAAATGTATTCCATTAATCAAGTTGATATGACATTTTAGGGTTTAGGGTTTTGATGACAAACACCATCTCAAATTTTGTCACACCTTATTCCTATCCCTCAATCTTAATACCAGCATAGGGAGTCCTGCTGCCTGCTACCTTGTTCATCCTCAAGATGACAGAACTCAGTTACAAACAAAAACCCCTTTTATTGGCTGGGAAGTGAGGCAAAGAACTTTGGAGTTATTGAGCAGAAGGCAGGACTTGTTAATAGTAATCAATGGTATTTATTAAGAACTTATGTGTGCAGAGTAGACTACTTTCACACATACTTATGTCTCCCTTATCTTTTTTTAAAAAAAACCCTTTAACCCCTTGGTTCTCTCCAATTATCACCCCATCTCCCTCCTATCATTCCTCTTCAAACTCCAAGAGCAAGTTGACTACACCTATTGTATCCAGTTCCTCTCCTCCAATTTTCTCCTTGGCCCCCTCTAATCTTGTTTATTAGCTACCATCTCTATGCAGATGATTCCCAAATCCATATCTCCAACTGATCTCTCTTCCTCTCTGCAGTCTCGCATTTCCTCCCACCTTCAAGACATCTCTACTTGGATGTCCTCCCATCACCTCAAACTTAATATGGCTAAAACTGAACTTCTTAACTTCCCATCCAAATCCTGTCCTTTCCCATCATTACAGACAGCACCACCATGTTTCCTGTTTCACATGCCCCTAACCTTGGCATTATCCTCGACTCATCTCTCTCATTCAGCTCATATATTCAATATGTCACTAAAATCCTGTTAGTTTAACTTTCACAACACTGATAAAATCTCCCCTTCCTTTCCAGCCAAACTGCTACCACGTTAATACAAGCACTGTAGCTCAGTGGATAGAGCCCAGGCTTGGGAGTCAGAGGTCATGGGCTCGAATCCCAACTCTGCCACTTGTCAGCTGTGTGACCTTGGGCAAGTCACTTCACTTTTCTGGGCCTCAGTTTCCTCATCTGTAAAATGGGGATTAACTGTGAGCCTCACGTGGGACAACCTGATTACCCAGTATCTACCCCAGCGCTTAGAAGAGTGCTCTGCACATAGTAAGCGCTTAACAAATACCAACATTATTATTATTATTATTACTGTATCAGCCTCCACATTGGCCTCACTGCCTCCCATCTCTCCCCACTCCCAGTCCATACTTCACTCAGCTGCCCAGATCACTCTTCTACAAAAATGTTCAGTTCATGTTTCTCCACTCCTCAAGAAACTCCAGTAGTTTCTCATCTGCCTCCACCTCAAAGAGAAACTCCTCACCATTGGCTTTAAAGCATTCAATCACCTTGCCCCACTTACCTTGCCTTGCCTTACCTTGCTACCTTACCTTGCTGCTCTCCGACTACAAACCATGCTCCTCTAATGTCAACCTGTACCACAGTCTTGTCTAACTCACTACATCTTGCTCACATATTGTCTCTGGCCTGGAACACCTTCCCTCTTCATATCCAATAGACAATTATTCTCCCACCCTTCAAAGCCTTATTGAAGGCATGGCTCCTCCAAGAGGTCTTCCCTGACTAAGCCCTCATTTTTTCTTCTCTCGCTCCCTTCTTCATCACCCTTGCACTTGGATTTGTTCCCTTTATTCACTCCTCCCTCAAACTCACAGCATTTATTTACATATTCATAACTTATTTATATTAATATCTGCCTCCCCCTTTAGACTGTAAACTCATGGTGGACAGGGA
Source organism: Ornithorhynchus anatinus (assembly GCF_004115215.2). Lineage (NCBI taxonomy): Eukaryota > Metazoa > Chordata > Mammalia > Monotremata > Ornithorhynchidae > Ornithorhynchus > Ornithorhynchus anatinus. Next base: position 12,840,423 of record NC_041728.1, on the reverse strand, counting down.
ACATGTCTACCAACTTGGTTATACTATTTTTTTCCAAGGGCTTAGTAATAATAATTATTATTATGGCATTTGTTAAGCACTTATTCTGTGCCAAGCACTGTTCTAAGTGCTGAGGTAGATACAGTGTAATCAGGTTGTCCCCACGTGGGGCTCACACTTTTAATCCCTATCTTACAGATGAGATAACTGAGGCACAGAGAAGTTAAGTAACTTGCTCAAGGTCACACATCAAACAAGTGGTGGAGGCGAGATTAGAACCTATGTCCTCTGACTCCCAAGCCCAGCCTCTTTCCACTAAGCCATGACAGTGCTCTGTACACAGTGAGCACTCAGTAAATACAACTGAATGATCGATTGATTGATTGCTGAGCACTACACAAAACACTTGGGAAGTACAAGAGTGGGTAGACAGAACCCCTGCCTTCAAGGAGATACAGACTATATATATTGGGTTTCCAACTAGCAAGCTCTGAGGTAATTAAAAAAGACTGTATACATATAGTCTGTAATCTTGGAGAAGCAGCGTGGCTCAGTGGAAAGAGCCCGGGCTTTGGAGTCAGAGGTCATGGGTTCAAATCCCGGCTCTGCCACTTGTCAGCTGTGTGACTGTGGGCAAGTCACTTCACTTCTCTGGGCCTCAGTTACCTCATCTGTAAAATGGGGATTAAGACTGTGAGCCCCACGTGGAACAACCTGATTCCCCTGTGTCTACCCCAGCGCTTAGAACAGTGCTCTGCAAGTAGTAACCGCTTAACAAATACCAACATTATTATTATTATTAGTCTCCTTGAGATATATTTATGTATAGTCTTTTTCAACTACCTCAGAGCTTACTAGTTGGATGCCCAATGTCTGTAAACTACTTGATTTAATCTATTTCTGTTATAATTTCAATCAGTATTTTAATATTCTTGTCAAAGCAGTCTTTTTTCACCATTTGCAGACAAGGCCAGTTTTCTCAAAATAAACTAGGTCAGAGTTCATAAGGTATTATTCAACTCGGGATGCAGAATGGATTACTAATTATTTCTTTTATTCAAAAGTAATTTAAAGTAGTCTGATAATTTCTTCCCTTACAAAATATATTTACTAGCTTGGCTTCCCCAGAGAAGACACCCAGATACAAAAAAGAAAAAAAATAAGAATCAAAGAATTATTTTTCTCCTTCCCAGATATAAAATTGTATTCCTCTTTGATACTGATTTATAAGACATTATAAATTAAGGATAAAAATAAAAATTTTCATCACGAGAAAATATATAGAGATAATTTGTTGCATGACCAAAACTTTGACTTCATCCAAAATATAGAATGTGGTTTTCTACTGAAATCCCAAAATACACCCTAAGGAAATATACAAATATTATCCTAAATGCTGACTTAGATGTATCTTCTCCAGGTGGATTTTTTCTAAGCTAATGCTCCTAAAATATTTGCACTACTCAGTTGCACAAACATTTCAACCAGGAGTCATAGCATGCATGGAAAATGAGCAAAATGTTTGACCATCCTCATGGCTTGAAGAGTAAACATTCCTTAAGCTTCAATGACAGAAACTAGCTCATATTTTACCATGTGCCCCCAAAAACCACATTTGTTTTGAGGCTTATCTCGAGGAGGGTGCAGTTCACCAAACCAGTCATTTTAGAAAACATTTTCTAGTGTAGGTAAAATAAGGACATAGTTTTCCATTTGAAGATTACCGGAAATGTGAATGTGATCATCTCATTTGAACTTTAACTGAGAAAGTCCACAGCAATTTGATCATGAGTAAAATTAAACCATGTGTTGGCCAGAAAATTTCAACACTCTATTCTGATTGAGATTGTTTACTGGTGAAGATCTGATGTTTGTATGTTGGCAATTACAAAGCATTTTGGTACAAATAAATCTGAATTGTTTTTAATTCTGTATAACTTTCTTGATTTTTTAAAATAGATCACTGTTTTCTGCAAGCCAAAACTAACATTTTGGTCTCTCCTTTTCACCATTGACTTTTATAAACTGCGCTTTAGCATGCCATCAAAAGACTAGCAGTTGTTCCTCATGCAAAGCCATTTTACATCTGCACGTGAAACGGAAAAAAACTGTAAGAGTTAGGAAACAGGAGTCAGAAGTGTTCTTTGCCCCAAGAATCCCCTCCTATACATGGAAGTTCCAAAAAAATGATAATGACTCCATAGGACTGGTTTAAGTTCCCTGAAATATTTTTTGGGTCAGTGTGTCCAAAAAAATCAAAGAAAAAGCATTTACCAGAGCTAGAATTGTCTCTGTTCTAATGATTTGTTAAAAAAGAAGAGAACCAAAAGGTCTATTCTAGACCTACCAAAGGGGAACAATAACAGAGATGACGTATCCACTTACTTAGAGAATGATTTCAATCGGTGATCAGTTAGGTTTGTGGTCATTGTTATTAATATACATTTGAGTCCCTCCCATCCCCGAATGAACTCCAAAAGAAAAATATAAATAATTTGAAATAAATATTCCAATGTTAAATCTTCATCCGTTGCTAGATCAATCGAATCCTAAGGCTCTTGAAATAAATACTAAAATCTGTATGGGGCTGCATGTCTAAGAGGGGCTGAGGCTTCTGCATTTAATTTCTGCAATTAAAAAGAATATTGTCCAATAGGACATTTTTCTTCAATTAGAAACACGGTCAGTGTTTTCAATCCTAATAATCTTTTCAACTAAAGGCGGATAATCTATGAAACACTTCTGAAAAGAAAACACAATACATACCCACATACATTACCCTTACCCCTGATGAGATTAGAAATGAGCATCTCTAGAGGAGGGATTCGATGTCTGTTAATGGAACATCAAACCCCACATATTTTTAATGTCTGTGAAAATATTGCCCCAGGAAGCTTCCTTTCAGTGCAAGCCTCACATATTTAATGGTATCTCTTTGTCTCCCCTCCTTCCCTCCCCCACAATTTCACCATGGCTTCCCACTCTGAAACTCAGGGAAAAAGTCAGCCTTTCAAAATTCTGAAATAATCCGTTTTTAGTACATTGTATTACACCGTGCATTTTGATTGCCTTCAATCTACAAATCTTGGATTCCTGGATGTTTCGATGACTTGGGCAATATAAAGCCCAAATTTCTTGCCAGTTTTTCTGATATTAGCGTTAAGTAAACAAAAAGAACTTTTAAACATTTTGTCTCACTCATATCTAAGCATCTTAATCATTTTTTTTCAACTGCAGTAACTGGTTATGTCTGAGACGAACAACAGCAAGTTTCCTTATGTCTTAAACTAGTAACTTCTGTTCAAGGGGCTAGTGACAACTATAATGGCTAATTTACAACCTACAGAGCTTCTGGATTAAATAACAGAGGTTCTGTAAACCACAGACTTCAGTGAAAACACCAGTAATTTGTTTATTGCCCTCTTTCAGTTTCCCAATTACAATTGATCTCTGCTGTACCGTCTGTGGAGGCTAATGGTTTAGAAAGGGAGAAAAAAACCTTAATCTTTATAGGGAGCATCTACCAACCTACAGTATGACTTCGTAATTCACCGGCCCTCAGTCTCACCTAAGCAAGGATAAATGGAATCCACATCCTAACACACCTTAATCAAGTACTTGAAAATTAATGTATAAACAACCGAAGTTTAAACCCTCATGTTAAGTACCTGAGGAAACTGCTACTGATGGTATCTGGCCTTGTGCCACTGATAGACAAACAGAGGTAAACAGAGAGCACTTGTATAGTCCTTTTGTCTTGACTGCTCAATCTATTTGCATTCCACTGATAGGGGTTTAATCGGCCCTTAATCTCCTTATCACTTCTTGGGTGTTGATCAACTTGAAGTGGTTTAAAGGAGTACAGAGCCCCTCCAGACCCAACCACTTCAAAGTAGAAAGTGGGCTGGGTAGGTGTTTCCTAATCTTACTTTTTTCATTAATCTTGTTGAAAAAGAAGTGCTTGTCATCATCAAGGAAGTATTTCCCAAGACAGTCCGGTTAGCCTGTTGAAGCTTTGAATTGTACATATTACAAAGGCTTGATTTACACCAGTTAAACTGTCGTTTTTTGGAAGTGTTTGACTCATTTTAAAACAGGGCTCTCTCCCATTGAAATGACAGACTGACGAATTCAGCACTAAATTCAGATATCCAAATGCAGGAACTCCTCGCATCTTTACATTTTTGAAGTATTCTCCTCCCAGGTATAGGTGTATAGAACAGATGCTTTCAAGGATGTTGGGTTGATTTTCTCTTTAAGGCCTGAACTACAGATTGCGACTGGTTTTGTTCAAAGGCATCATGCCAATTAAAGGTGACACAAAGAAAGGAACTAATTCACAGTCAGTACTGATCTCAAATGCACTGTTCCACCTGCCTAAAACATATTTTGAGCACGGAGTCCGCCGAAATAACTGTGTTGTTGTTTTGTTTTGGCTTTTTTTTTACTGTAATTTGCTGTAATTTACTGGGTAATTTACTGTAATAAAGAATACGTTATCCTGGAAAAATTATTATACCATGTACTCAAAAATATCTTTCCAGTATCTGGATACATGGTTTTCAAGTTTGGAATTGAATGTAGTTCTATAATTTCTCAACAGTTGTGCTAGAATGTCTATCTAATTTCATGTCAGCGTGTATTAACATGGTTCCTTCATAAAAATATATATCAATTAGAAGAGTAAAATGAAGGGGGAAACGCATTTGGTTCTATTCAGTAAGTGTTGAGTAAACTCAAAAGCAGAAGTCAGTTTCAGAATTCCTTCTTCCAAATCATTGTTTTGGTTCAATTCTGAAGCTCATTGATTGTATTCCTTCCTTGATCCTTTATTTCCTTGATTAGCTTTACTTGCTTACCCCTAGATCCCAAATGCACAAAAATGTTTTCTACTCTGAGTATACTCTCTTCAGACTTCTGGAAATTTAATCCATCTGACCTATTGACGATGATGGTATTTGTTGAGCGCTTACTATGTGCCAAGCACTGTTCTAAGCGCTGGGGTAGATATAAGATAATTAGGTTGTCCCAAGTAGGGCTCACAGTCTTAATCGCCATTTTACAGATGAGGTAACTGAGGCACAGAGAAGTGAAGTGACTTGTCCAAGGTCACACAGCTGATAAATGGCAGAGCCGGGATTCGAACTCATGATCTCTGACTCCTAAACCCAGGCTCTGTCCACTAAGCCACACTGCTTTAGAAATAACTCAACAACCTCTCTTTACCTTTCACATCTTTGTTACCTATCATCATCATCTTCATCACCAGTATTTATTGAGATGGTCTTTTTTCTGTTGGTTTTTTTTTTTTTGGATTTTTCAGTCTTTCAAGTCTAAGGTCTGTGAAATCAGAGGCATTTTTTCTGAGGGGCAGCTTGGCCGAGTGGAAAGAACATGGGCTTGAGAGTCAGAGGACCTGGATTCCGATCCTGATTCCACCATTTGTGTTATTTCAACTTCTCTATTCCTCGGTTTCTTCACCTGTAAAATAGGGATTAAATATCTATTCTCCCTCCCCCTTAGACTGTGAGCCCCTTGTAGGACAGGGAATGTGTCTGATCTGTTTATATTCTAACCCCAGCGCTTTCCATATAGTAAGTGCTTAAAAATACCACAATTTTTCAAGCGTTTCTTCACCTCGGAGAATCAACAGATATTTTCTGATTTGTCGTTACTAAGAAATAAATTTAATCAGAAGTCACTTGAGGAGGTCATTTGGGACAGATTTGGGAAGGACAGAAATTGAAATCTGGTCATTATTATAAAAGGCTCTCACGTGGTTGGGTTAAAATTTAGTCAGAGGCCTAAACTAATAACTTTTTCACCCATTTTTAGTCCCTGCACTAGAGTGAATCATAATTACTGTCAACAATATACAAAACTATTGATTTCAATCTGAGATTTATTGAGTTCTTACTCTGTAAACAGCTATGCACCTAATGGATGGGAGAGTACAATAGAATGTCAGCATGATATCACCAAATGAACTGAAATGAATACCACCAAAATGAATGGGCAGGTGACAAATGCCTAGAGTGCATAACTCCTGCCTTTGAAAGTGTTTTCTACTTAGTGGTTCACACCAACCTCCATACCCATGTTGACTATTATAGCCTTGTTTTCTTAAAAAGGGAAAACATTTTAAACTCTCTTTTCAAGTTAGCAGATCTTTATCTGATGTCACTGTCTTTAACAAATCTACTAGGAAAATATTACCCAAATAATTCATGAGATAAAACTTGATTTCTCCTAAAATCATTTGTATCTCACACTGGAATTTCTATTAGATTGAGTTAGTTGGATTTCAATTTGAAATGAGCACAGATCTCAGGAATGGGTGCTACTGAGCTAATAATGTTGTTAGCTAAGTAAGTCTGTGATATAAACAGGGAAAACTACAATAAGAGCCTATTATTCATAGACTCTGACTGCTTCCTAAGTAACTTAGATGCTTCCATTTTATTTGAATATTGCTTTTTGTTTCCTCCATTAAATAGTGCTTAAAAACCACAACTTCAGTCAATCCGTAAACAGGATCATTACTTCTAAGTGTTTCGGATTCCGAATCAAGGGTTTCATTTAATTTTCCTAGCAGAATAATGCATATAGATGAGGATGTCAACTTGCAAATAACCTGTATTAGAATAGCATTTACTGTGCTTATGGTAAGTAATCAACATTATTGACTTAGCTCAGGGATCTAAAATGGTGAAAAACATGCAGAGAATAAATTGAAAGAATAGAAAAGTATATCACCGTTTGTGATTTGAAATAAACGTGAAATCCATTACACTATTTGTAATTTAGCAGTACATATGCATATATATGCATAGATACATATGGATAATGTGGGAACTATTGATTTAAACTTCCCCAGGGATGAGAGAAATAATGCTGACTTCCAGTGGTTATGTTGTAATTCATTATCAATATGATAAAATACAAATTGGTTGCTCAGTAGTAAAGATTTAGGCCACAGTTGAACTTTTCCCATTGGAAATTAATGGCCATCTTGGTTTACCCTTTATTGTTTTGGATAATCTTTTCTCTGTTTTCATACTTGTCATTTCTATATCTGGAATTACTTTGATAAAATGTAAAATGTATCTCATCTCAATAATTAGTGGATTCATTTTGGTCAATATCATTCATTCATTCATTCATTCATTCAATGGTATTTATTGAGTGCTTACTGTGTACAGAGCACTGTACTAAGTGCTTGGAAAGTACAATTCAGCAACAGAGACATTCCCTACCCAACAATGGGCTGTGAAGTCTAGAAGGGGGAGACACACAACAAAACAAGTAGCCAGGCATCAATACCATCAAAATAGATAAATAGAATAGATGTATACATATTAATAAAATAGAGTAATAAATGATACATAAAACATATGCAAGTACTGTGGGAGGGGAAGGAGGTAGAGCAGAGGGAGGGAGTAGGGGCAATGGGGAGGGGAGGAGGAGCAGAGGGAAAGGAAGGGGTCATTCTGGGAAGGTCTCCTGGAGGAGGTGAGCCCTCAGTAGGGCTTTGAAGAGGGCAGAGACCTAGTTTGGCAGATGTGAGGGGGGAGGGCATTCCAGTCAGAGGTAGGACTTGGGCCAGAAGTTGACGGCAGGACAGGCGAGAATGAGGCACAGTGAGGAGGTTAGTGGCAGATGAGCAGAGTGTGAGCGCTTGGCTGGAGACGGAGAGAAGGGAGGTGAGGTAGGAGGGGGCAGGTGATGGAGAACTTTGAAGCCAATAGTGAGGAGTTTCGTAACCTGCATCTGCTATAGTAGCTCGGTACTCCTAAAAAAACTCATTCACAACATAAAAAATAGACATGAAAAACTGCCTCAACTGGGGAAGACTGATCACTGTCTTCATACTTTATACCACAATTTAAAAGTAACTTTTGTCACCTTTATTAGATTAACAAAATTAAAGTCTGAAACCTAATTTGTTATTGAATTTTGTTTTCTACTCTATGCTTTCCGGTTTGTTAGTCTGCTAGTCTGAGTTGTCAGAGTAGAATTAGAGTTGCTTCAAAGAAAGGAAGATGCAGTCACACTTATTATGAAATCCAACCTGAACTGGAGAGCATGAGATCCATCAGCCAGGGGAAAAGAATCACTCTTTGCTCCTATAGGTAAATAGGGCAATTCTGCACATTAACATTAGGGGTAATAGTGGCATTTATTGATTGTTTTGGGCTGAACATTTTACCAAGCACTTGGATGAATACAAAATAAGTGGATACACAGTCCCTGCTCCCGAGTTGACCCATCTGAAAGGGACACCAAACCTACTTCCCATCAAGAATCCTCCAGACAAGGATCTGTCTAGTCTTGGTTCAGATGTGGTAATAGGTACTGACAAAAACCCAGTCTCCAGTCCCTCACTGGTCTGGAATAATACTTCTAAAACAGCTCTAGAGCAGCTTTGGCTTCTGGAGGATCTGGAATGCCCCAGAGATGAAGGGGTGGGTGTCTTGCTGCCACTAGTGTGGCTAGTTGCCAAGCAGCTATGAGGCAGGCCAACTGGATGGTGGCTATATCAGAATGACATGTGTGCCAGCTGATGAGAAAATGTTTATTCTAAATCACTGAATCAATCGACAGATCAATCAGTCGCATTTTTTTGAGCACACGGTAGATGCTTGCAATCTACAGGGAAGTAATTTCCAAACTAATTTCCAGAAAAAAAATTCTTGTCATCTTCCAATAAATTTGGAAAATATAAAACTTTAATCTAATATTCCCCATTCTAAAATTTAAAGTGAAATCACTTATTGGACCATTATTACTGGTAACACTGGGACTAATAATAATATGTTTGTGAAACACTTACTATGTGCCAAGCACTGTGCTAAGTGCTGAGGTAGATATAAGATAAACAGGCTCCACTTGGGGTTCACAGACTAAGAGGGAGAACAGGTATTGAATCCTCATATTGCAGGTGAGGGAATTGAGGCACAGAGAAGTGAAGTGATTTGCCCAAGGTCACAAGGCAGTCAAGTGGCAGAGCAGGGATCAGAACCCAGGTCCTTCTGACTCCCAAGTCCGTGCTTTCTCCATTAGGCCACAATCCTTCTAGGCAGAGCATAATACTTCACAATGTTTCATCCAGTCTCAACATATTCCACAAGACCTATAAATGCTACTACTATCAGGACCTTTGATACTTTAATCCATAATCAGGCATTCAGTGAGAATGATTACTACTGTAGTCTAGTGAATCCCTTTTCAAAACTCTTCCAGGAGTCCCTCATGGACATAAATTCTTCATTGCCACTGAAGAACTGTGCTTCGGTTAATAATGATGATTTTGTCTATTACGCAGGATTTGCCTCTTCCTTTAAATCCTTTTCAGAGAATGTCAGATTGCTAGTATAACACTCAATTGAGTTTTCTATTCTCCTATCTGCTATTCATCTTTATATGATTTGTACAGTGCTTTAAGTACCATAATTCCTTATCAGAAAAGTTTATGTAGTATATAGAATTAAATTAGATTAGAGTTAATTGATGAAAAAAATTATCCTGCTTTAGTAGCTTTTGTGATTTGAGTTAGATTTAGATTAGAGAGGTTTTTAAGTCACTTTAAGACACATAACCATGGAAGGAGAAATAATGTTTTTCTTCAAGTATTTTTACTCCAGCTATTGTTAGAATCAGATAGCATAAATTACCTCTGTCATCTTACTACAGGAACAGTTACCCTGTAGATTGTAAGGTCCTCCCTATAGACTGAAAACTCTTTGTGGGTTGAGAATATGCAGTGTTCTGCACACAGTAAGTGTTCAATAGATACAACTGATTAATTGACTAATTGATTGATTAGCATAGAGGACTGAAAAAGTGGGAGGGAGATCTGAAAGAGGATGGGGTGGACAGAAAAGGGAAAAACAGAGACAGAGGAAAGACAGAGAAGATGAAAAAGGGAAAGAAGAAAAGAAAAAGGGAAGAAAATGAAAAGAATGAAGGGAATAGAGTGAAAAGGGGAGGAAGGAGAAAAGGGGAGAGTCAAGTCCCATCTTTTATGATACTTGTTAAACATTTACCATTTGCCAAGCACTATACTAAGCATAGGAGTAGATACAAGATAATCTGGTTGGACACAGGCCCTGTTCCACATGGGACTCATAGTCTAAGTAGAAGGAAGAAGAATATTTATCAATTTCTAAATGTCTGCCCGCTCTGGAATAAAACGTGTATAATGGTTTAAATTGCACTGTCCCCCACTATCTGGGTACATAATGACTATCTTGATGCATTTTGATCTCTTTGGGGTCATTTTAACATTTTCAGATACTGGGCCTTGTGGGATATTATAGAAAAAGTATAGAAAGCCATCAGGCTTAACAGAAGACAATTTCACTGCCTCATTCGCTAAACTGGGCTATTCCAATTCTAGCTCATAATTATGTTTCTTATTTTTCTCTATAAATTCCATTATGTGCTTTTGAGAAATATCTTAACATGAATGTTGTTGAAACTGGATTCAAAGCCTTGTACCTCATATGTATTACCTATATGTATATCCGTTGGTTTCTCAGCTACTATACATTTTCAACTTTGAATTTATTGGCTACATTTTGGGCCCTAGATAATATTTAAGAGACATGTGGTAAAAACAGTTGCATCCTAGGGGTAGGGCTATCCTTAACATGCTATTGTTTTGGCCTCAGGCAAGTCTAGGGAAGAAATCATTTCAGGCGGACTAGACCCTAGGTAAATAAAAATAAAACTTTTAAAAGTTTAAAATAAAAGAAATAAAAGTTTTAGACCAGTGCTTCCTTTTTTCATTTTACTTGACACCTTCAACGCAAAGTAAAGATCAATTAAGATTGTTCATTTAGGAGGGTGTCTGCTTCTTCTAAATTTAAGGGCAATGATTCAGTTATCAACTTTGTCAGCTGGTGTCCAGAAAAGAAAAATTCTCATCAGGGATCTCCTGAAAGGGATGATGCTAAACACATTCATCTGCTTCCGTACTTGGAAACTCTGGGGTGGAATCCACCTTAAGAAGTCAATTTGTCCATTCCCCTGTTTCAAGGCAGCAGAAGAACTATGCAGCCTTCTGAAAATATTTCCAGAAAAGGAACTGATATAGTCTCCCTTGGGAACATATCTCAGAATCACACATAGAGTTCAATAGATACTCTAATCAAGGTGAGCCTGTTGGAGTTTCAGCTTCTCTACCTAATTGCTGGTAATGCAATTTGAATCTCAGCTCTCATAGAGATCTCCTATGGCCAAGAACATTCTCCTAGTGGGGGGCAAATTAACCACCGCAATCATCATTTTTAATAGTATGTGCTTAGTGCCAACTGGGTGCAGAGAACTGTACTAGGAGCTGGGAAATACAATACCAAAATCCCGGCTTTTCAGAAATTGTGTATGAGAGAGAGTGAGAGATCAATATAATTTTATCTCAGGTGCTGAATGCCCAGTGCCCAAAAGTAACTCAGACTAAATAAAATTGGGTTGATTTTGTTCATATTTATTTTCTACTATTTTCAAGCTACAGTGATTTATTTAATCCCTTCCATCTCTTCTGAAAAGAAACAAAAAACATTTTCTTCTTTACAATCTGACTCACAAAGCCTACAGGTGATTTGCACATGACTATTAAGATGTTTATGTCTTGGAAACGAAATCATTTTGTTTTTGTGTTAAAGGAGGAAGGATAGGATTTACTGATTGTTTTTCTTTTTTGATTGGTAATAATAATTATGCAATAGTATGACCCCAAAAGATATGTATAATTTGTATGCATAGGTAGGAACCGAGCAGAGATGTTTGTATCCATCAAAAGCCTAACCTAAATCCAGCTTTAACCTGACCCAGGAATCCGACATGAGGTATAAATCTGGTAATTGGTGCATTTGGAAAAATATTGATCGATGTGTTTGGCATTAGTTACTATGAGCCTCTTTTCCATTTAAGAATCTGGAGCGGATTGGAGTCCCAAGCCTGAAAATAATCCCATTTCTTAGATCCATGTCTCTTCAGTGGCGCATCATGTTAACTGAAAACTAAAAAAGGACCAGTTCTAACCACTTATATCCTCCTTAAAAACCAAACAATATATGTATTTAATGTAATTACCATCTATAATTTCTGTCTATGCAGATCAATTTAACAAAATGTGAGTTTTCTATAGTTCTCTCCTATATTTGCAAGATGTACTGAGCAACCTTTTCACTCTAAAATAAAAGTTGCAATTAAAAAAGAACAAGAATAAAAGTGTTTTCCATCAAGCAAAAATGTTTTTTCTGAGGTAGAGTCACTGAGTCAGATGCTTCTTGGGAAATGTTTATATGTAAATCACAGAGCACTTTTTGCATCTGACAGAAACAAATCTATTTTCCTTCCAAGCTCCACCCGCCAACCCCCCCCCCCCAAATACTAGAGCCTTAAGTATATATCAGAACACTGCCTAATTTTCCCTTCAAGCATCAATTTCCCCCATCTCTGCAAAATAGTATTCAGTACTGTACTTGTATCCTAAATGAATGCTTTGGGGGATTTTAAATTGGAATCAGATCTAATAATGTATAAATAGCAATGTGTACTTCTTTTCTTTTGTTTTAATGGCATAGAAAATGAAAATGAAATGTGTCTTGCTTCAGCTGACTTGTATCTAACTTGCTGGAAAGCTACTCCTCTTTTAGCCTGACTGTGACCTCACTGTCATCAGTGATATTCTGTTGGTTAAATGGCTATTACCTCTCATATAATTGATAATCTGTCAATCAAGAATATATTTACTGAATGTCTGTGGGTACACACAACTGCATAAAGTGCTGTAGAATGGAGCTCTGTGAGGAAATTTTCACTCCAAGTAGGTTCCAATTTATTTAGGGTAATTAAAAAATTTACAGTAATTATATGTTTCTATGTACTGTGGGAGTAGATTAAGATGGAGTTGGAAGTTAGCCCCAAAGTAGTTCTTGCTTTATTAATAATAATAATAATAATAATACTTGTAAAATTTAAGGACTTACTATGCACCAAACACGTTACTAAGCACTGGGATAGATGCAAGATAATCAGGTCCCATATGGAGCTCACCTAAGTAGAAGGGAGAATAAGTATTGGATCCCCATTATTTTTCAGATGAGGGAACTAAAGGACAGAGAAGTTAAGTGATTAGCCCAAGGTCAAAGCAACAAGTGGCCGAGACTCTGACTCCCAGGCCCGTGCTCTTTCCACTAGGTCATACTGCTTCCCTAACCCTTGTCAGAATCTTCTCTGCATTGTCAATTGGCCACATCAGAATTGGAGATTCCTTGTCTGAATCTTTCCCCAACCCAACAGAGTACAGCAAGATTGTGTGTTAGGTCCAGTCTTGTTCAATTTATTCTACATAGCCACAGTTAAATAGAGAACAAGAAACCTGATAGTTGGGGTCAAACTATGACTCGTCCTCTGGGAACCAACTGAGAGTGTCATCATCAACCTTTGAATCACTCACACAGGAGCTCCTATATGCTGAGGCGACTGTGCTTTGGAAGCACACAACCTAGATGAATTTGAACAGCTTCTCACTCAGCAGAATGCCATGAACTGACAATAAGTCTGAAGGATACCAAGTTATAAAACAGACTCTAGCAGGGTAATCTTCTACACAATCAACAATCTCATTTGGCAACACAGAACGGAAAGGAGCCAATTGTTGCTGCTGAAGCAGCACAGACTGTGATGCAAGAATAGACAAGGAGGTAGGAAAACAATCAAGAAGGCTAGGGTGTCCTTGGAGAGATTAACCTAATATAACATTAATATGGCACTGAGATACAGATCATCTGAAGGTATACCAAGCACTTGTAATATATCTTCTTTCTTTGTGGTATCTGCTAAACATTTACTATGTGCCAGGCACTATACTAAGCAAAGGGACAGGTACAAGCTACTCAGCTGGACACAGTCCATGCCCTATATGGGGCTCTTAGTCTTTATCCCCATTTTACAGATGAGGCAATTGAAATACAGAGAAGAGACTTGCACAAGATCACACAGCAGAAATGTGGAGGAGTCAGGATTTAAACTCATGTCCTCTCACTCCCAGGATCATGCTCTTTTTACCCAACCACGCTTCTTCGCCTTCTTGTGGTTGCAAGACTAGTCCTAATGGTGGGGGAGGAAGGGGGCAGTGCATTTGACTTTCAGCATAATTCCATCAATACTACTCGCTTAAAGAACTTAACATGAAAGGTCAGTAATTAGTTAGAAATCATGGTATGTGTTAAGCCCTTATAAAATTATGTGTCATGCACTATATTAAGAGATGGTGTAGATTCAAAATAATCGGTTTGGATACAGTCTCTGTCCCACTTGGGGTTCACAGTCTAATACATCAGAAAGGACTTAATTCACATTTTAATGAGATTTTGAAGATGGAGAGAGAGAGAGATGGTCTGTCAGATATGAAGGAGGAAGGAATTCCAGGAAAGAGGCAGGGTGTGGGTGAGGGGCTAGCGGCGAGATAGACAAGAGTGAGTTGATGGTATTAGAGGAGCAAAGTAACTGTGCTGGATTATAGTAGGAAATCAGCTAGGTAAAATAGGAAGGGACAATATGATTTAGTGTTTTAACAGAGCTGTTTGAAGAGGAGGTGGATGGAGGCTCTTGAGGAGTCAGGAAACATGGACTGCATGCGTTTGTAGAAAAATGGTCTGGACAGCACAGTGCAATATAGACGGGAGTGGGGAGAGACAGGAGCCAGAGAGATCAGCACAAAGGCTGATATACTAGTCAAGATAGGATAGGATAAGTCCTTGAATCAGCATAGCAGCAGTTTGAATGAAGAAAGGGCAGATTTTTAGCAATTATGTGAAGGTGGAACTCACAGGTATGTGTGTGTTTGTGGGTGGTGAAGGGACAGATGATTGTGTAAACGTATTATGTTTCTACCTTTAACTCAATCTTTCTCTCTCTCTCTCTCCTTCCCCACATATTCGATTTGATTCCTTTTTCTTTCTCACAGTAGCAGACACCCCCCCTCCCCCGACCCCCCAGCCCAGGGTAGCACCTGAAGAGTTTTCAGTACTCTACCACTCACGACTACAGGAGGGAGAGTCAAGCAGAGGAATACCCATTCCATTCGTACCTTGGGCAGTGGCTAGTGAGTGGAAGGCTCTCTGCTACAAGTCAAAACTCACCCGTGCTGGGTACCAGTGGCATGACAGGGAATGGGGACAGAGACGCATTTACTGCACAGAAGACAATGGGAAGCTACTTCTGTATTTCTACTCTATGGATACACTACCAGAACAATTGCAGATGGAAGTGGGGCGTTCTGGGAGAGATGTGTCTATGGTGTCGCTATGGGTTGGACATGACTCAACAGGGTAAGACAACAACTTACTATGTTCAGGAAACTTGTACTAAGGGCTTGGGGGAGTTAATACAACAGAGTTGGTAGTCACTTTCCCCGCATACAGTGAACTTACAGTCTAGAGGGCATTCTGCTCTCTGACTTTCTGCCCCAAAGGGAACATGAATGGCAGGGAAATGAGAGTGTAAATGGGAGTGGGCAAATCACTAGATTGTGAAATCCTTGAGGGCAGGGAACATGTCTCTCAATTCTATTGACCTGGGTTCTCCCAACATTTAGTGCACTGTTCTCACAGAAAATGCTCAGTAAGTACCACTGAATTGATTAATTGATTGGATGATTGGCTGAATAAATACCATAACTTGATTGATTAGCAATCTAATTCCTCAGCTCAGATTCTCAGCTGAGAATCCTCAGAAGCTCAGCTCAACAGCCTCAGGGCTGAGGTTTATTCACTGTTTCCAATCTGTTCAGTATTTGCAGAAGCCTTCATTCAGCTAACAAAATATGTACAATTTATTCAGGTGAATCACCAGGAGAAGGCTTTGAACACATTTTACCAAAAACGCTTGGTGATGTTCCTTACTCTACTAATTATTATGGTATTTGTTAAGTGCACACTATGTATCAAGCTCTGTTCTAAAAGCTACGGCAGATATAAATTAATCAGACTGGACACAGTTCCTGTTCCACATGGCATTCACAGTCTAAGTAGGAGGGAGAATAGGTATCGAATCCCCATTTTACAGTTGAGAAAACTGAGACACAGAGAAGTTAAGTGCTTCGCCCAAGGTTACACAGCAGACAACTGGTAGAGCTGGCATTAGAACCCAGGTCTTCTCACTCCCAGATCGGTGCTTTTTACATTAGGCCATACTGCCTCTGATTCCCTTACCCTCACCAGCTTCCAATATCATTTTCATTTTAAACCTCAAGAGGCAAATATACCCTTTCAAAAAGACACATCTACAAATTCTAGGAGAAGTCTCCTGAAGGAAGAATTTTGCCCCCAAATCATTAAAGTAGATTTCCATTTCCTATCCAATTTTTGTCTTCTTTTAACATTATCTAAAGTATTGATCACAAATGAAATGACACCTCCATTCCCTTAGTTAGATTGGTGAGATTCTTTCTCCTAGCCTCCCTCTACTTGTCGGCCTGGATGCCTTTTGTAAAACAAAAAAATGTTCACACTCATTTATGCTTAAGTGTACAGTTGTAACATTTATCCCTAAAGGGCTTCTTAGCTAACCTGTTTCACCTGTGATAATCATAAGGAAATCACAGATTGGATTTCTGCACCAAACTAAAATGAATCCTTTTTAACATTGCCCCAGGCTGCTAAAGGTATGAATCTTGTGGTGTATTAGGATGCTATTGGGTGATAAGGAAAGAGCAGAGATTAAATATATTCTGACTGTGTATAGAATCTGTCTCTGGTAGGAGCATGGGAGAGAGAAGAATCCTTTAAAAGAATGCTTCAAAAAATCTTTTCTGAATTGATATGTAGTGTATTTCTCCTTTTTTTCATACAAGGTGACAGTGTGTGTGAGATGTAAAGATGAGTTTGCTCAGGCAATTACCCCTTGTTGATAGCAGATTATTTCCTCTGGCAAACTCGAAAATAACTTGTTGGTGTATAAGTTACTGCCGTTCAGGGGATGTAGTAATTTACTCTCCTGTCCT
Organism: Ornithorhynchus anatinus; assembly: GCF_004115215.2. Taxonomy (NCBI): domain Eukaryota; kingdom Metazoa; phylum Chordata; class Mammalia; order Monotremata; family Ornithorhynchidae; genus Ornithorhynchus; species Ornithorhynchus anatinus. Next base: position 12,823,430 of record NC_041728.1, on the reverse strand, counting down.
TTTTATGAGCCCATTTATTTTAATCAGTAGAGTTCAGAATAGCTCTTTTTCATCGAACTCCATCTCTTTCAGAGTTATACACCCTCTTACATGTAACGCAGGAAGGCCCATTTTCACACACAGGAGAAAAGAAATTTGATATATTACAGAAAAGTGTTCTTTATACAGGAAATCATATCCCATGATCTCCTTTCCATGTAAAGAATGCCACATTTATTTTCTACAGCTCTGGCCCAAATTAGTTTTCTAAATAAGATGTTGTTTCACCTCACTGAGTTACTCCTCATTATCATTCACTGTGGGGAGCAGATCCTCAGAAATGGTGACCACACATACTTACAAGGGAGGAAAGAAAACCTAAAGCATTCGGGGATACAAAATTGCTGTCACTTTGGGGAAAGAACACTCTTTAGGAGCACCAATTGCTTCATGCATTATAGATATCCCAAGTGTCCATGAAATGGGTCAATGGAAAGCTTGTATTTTCCCCATTTTGTTGAGAATGGAAAGGCAAGAGGCAAGGCCACTTCCAAGGTCATACAGAAGTGGAATTTGCTTAGGGCAAATCTAATAGCCAAGTGGAAAACAGTTAAAGGACTCATTTTACCAATGTTGTCCATATTTGTTTTATTAGCCAGTTAATGGTAAGGGATAATAATCAATCTTTTCTTAAAAAAAAAAAGGTTATGAAAATTCCAGTAAGTAGAAAAAACTTCATACTAGTTTATAAATCCTGGTCAAAGTGCAAATCTAATTATCAATGATAAAATAGCTACATAAAATTACAAAATATCTCTTCTCCATACATTATTATTTATGTTCACATCCCTTCTAGATTGTAGAAGGATTGTAGATTGTCCTTTCTAGATTCATTGTGGTCAAGGAATGTGTCTATCTATTCTGTTGTTCTTAAAGTGCTGTGCACACAGTAAGTGCCCAATAAATACCACTGACGGTGATGATGATGTAAAAGTGGATGGGCAACTATTGGAAGTTTTTGAGACATCAACTGAGTGGTCTCTTAGAAAAATGATTAGGGCAGGAGAGTGGGCTGGAAGGAGGAGAGATAGAAGACAGAGAGATCAGCAAAGAGGCCGAGGCAGTAGTTAAGACAGGGCAGGATAAGTTCTTGGATGAGTGTGGTAGTAATTTGGATGAAGATGACAGGGCAAATTCTAGAGATGCTTTGAAGGCAAAACAGACAGGATTTCATGACAGATTAATTATGTGGATTGAAGGAAAGAGGTGAATCAAGGTCAATGCTAAGGTTACCAGCTCATAAGAGAGGGAGGATGGTGGTGCTGTCTACAGTGGTTGAAATGGCAGGGGAAGAATAGGGTTTGGATTTTCAGTAAATTCTGATTCCTAATCTTGCTAACAAAAATATTTCAGACCTTGGGGACATTCATTAAGTAGCTCAGGTATCCAGATACCTTTTACTCTCTGATACGAACTCTAAAATTTTAAATTTTGAATACTTTATTTGAAATAAGAGCCAAATATTTAAGATAAGAACAGGACCAATGGCAACCTCATTATGAATTCAACTTTGTCTGCAAGCATTAAAGGGGTTAAATATACTTAATTTTCATTTTGAAAGTGTATAAATTACATTTTTTCTCTTGTTGAAAAACATTAACAATAATATTAAGTTCTTACAATGTCCCCAAAAAGAATATTTGGATACTGGATCGCCAAGGTTCATGATTTAAGAGAGGGGTAGGATAAACACATAGGGAAACCAGAGCACTAAAATACAGTAATTATACATTCCTCATTTCCCTAGGCTTCTCACTTCCCCAGTTCAGGCCACTTTGAGCACACTGTCACAATCTTCTTTTCTCCCTCTACACCCACTGCCTTGGAGAACTCCTTCACTCCCATGGCTTCAACTACCACCTCTATGTGGATTCATTCATTCATTCAATCGTATTTATTGAGCGCTTACTGTGTGCAGAGCACTGTACTAAGTGCTTGGGAAGTACAGTTTGGCAAGATAGAGACAATCCCTACATAACAATGGGCTCACAGTCTAGAAGGGGGAGACAGACAACAAAACAAGTAGACAGGCATCACTACCCTCTAAATAGATATATAGAACCATAGATAAATGCACATCATTAATAAAATAGAGCAATAAATATGTACAAATATATACAAGTGCTGTGGGGAGGGAGAGGGGTAGAGCAAAGGAAGGGAGTAGGGGCAATGGGGAGGGGAGGTGGAGCAGAGGGAAAGGGAAAGCTCAGTCTGAAAAGGCCTGTGAAGATGGATGATACCCAAATCAACATCTTCAGCCCTGATATCTCTTCCTCTCTGCAGTCTCACACTTCCTCTTGCCCTCAAGACGTCTCTACATGGATGTTCTCCCATCACTTGAAGCTTAACATTCCCAAAAGAGAACACCTCATCTTCCTACCCAAGCACTTAGTACAGTGCTCTGCACGCAGTAAGCGCTCAGTAAATAAGAGTGAATGAATGAATGAATATCCAAACCCTTCCCATGACTTTTCCATCACTGTAGATGGCACCACCAACCTTCTTGTCTTACTAGCCTGTAACCTTGGCATTATCCTTGACCCCTCTTTCTCATTCAACCTACATATTTAATCCATCACTGAATCCTGTAGGTCCCACCTTTACAACATCACTAAAATCTGTCCTTCCTCACCATCCAAACTGCTACCACATTAATACAGTCACTCCATCCTAACCCACCTGGATTACAGCATCAGCCTTCTTGCTGAACTCCCAGCCTTCTGCCTCTCCCCATTCCAGTCCATACTTCACTCTGCTGCCTGGATCATTTTTTGCCAAAAACGTTCAGGACATGTCATCCCACTCCTCAGAAAACTTTGGTGATTGCCCAACCACCTCCACATCAAACAAAAACTTCTCAACACTGACTTCAAAGCACTCTATCACCTTTCCGCCTCCTACTTCACGTTGTTTCTCTGCTACTACAACCCAGGCCACAAAAGCTGCTTCTCTAATGCTAACCTTCTCACTGTGTCTCAGTCTCACCTATCTCACTGCCAACCCCTAGACCACAACCTGTCTCTGGTCTGGAATGCCCTCACTCCTCAAATCCAACAGACAATTATTCTCCCTTCCTTCAAAGGCTATTGAAGGCATACCTCCTCCAGGAAGCTTTCCCTGACTAAGCACCCCCTTTCCTTTTCTCCCACTGCCTTCTGCTTTGCCCTGACTTGCTCCTTTTGTTCTTTCCCCCTTCCCAGACCCACAACACTTACATGTATATCAGTAATTATTTATATTAATGTTTGTCTCCTTCCCCTAGACTGTAAGCTTGTTTTGGGCAGGGAATGTGTGCTTATTGTTGTATTGTATTCTCCCAAGCACTTAGTACGGTGCTCTGCACATAGTAAGCTCTCAATAAATATGACTAAATTGAATGAATGAATCTTTTTCCAATCTATGTAATTCAAGTAGATCCCTGTTCCTGCAGGGGAGAGAGGAGATAGGTGGGCTTTTCTCGGACAGTGCCCAACAGGAAGTTGAGATGGAGATTTCTGGAACAACTGTAATGATGGGACTCCAAGTGATGGACTGGCTGGGAACATCAAGCCTCCCTCTCCTACTGAAAGTAGAAAGTCTTCTTCCCTGGTTGTTCATGGAAGGAAAGAATTGGCCCACAGACATAATAATAATGATGTATTTGTTAAGAGCTTACTATGTGCAAAGCACTGTTCTAAGCACTGGGAGATACAAGGTGATCAGGTTGTTCCACGTGGGACTCACAATCCCCATTTTACAGATGAGGTAATGGAGGCACAGAGAAGTTAAGTGACTTGCCCAAAGTCACACAGCTGGAAGCGGTGGAGCCGAGATTAGAACCCATGACCTCTGACCCCCCAGCCTGGGTTCTTGCCACTGAGCAATGCTGCCATCAATGCACCTCTCATGAACCACAGAGTCAAGATGGTGGAGGAGTTCCAGGACATGAGGGTAGGTCCCTCTCCCGTGGTGCCTGGTGGCAGTAGCCAATCAAACTGCCCCTGTCATCGGGTTGTTGGTGGATGGGGAGCATTCCCCCCAAATCCCCATTTAACAGATAAGATAACAGAGAAAAGTTAAGTGACTTTCCCCAAGGTCACCCAGCAGAAAAGTGAAGGAACTACATAGATTAGAACCCAGGTCCTTCTGACTCCCAGGCCCATGTTCTGTCCTTTAGGCCATGCTGCTTCCCACTGTAAACCTTCTATCAAAGATCTATAAACCTTCTTGGTGCACATGCTTGAAAAAGACTAAAGGATCCCTCGTTCAGTGTTTCAAGGAGAACCCATCATTCATTATAAATGTGGAACAGAAAATGTCTCTCTTTGATATTATCAAATGGATAAGAGTTGGCAGAAAGAAATTATTGTTTTGACGATTAAACAAGAAATGTTAGAAATCCTTCTGCGGTGCAGAATGAGTATTACCACATGTTTTGCTATTTTCCTCCTGACTGTCTTAAAGTAGAGGTTGAAGAGGGGCTTAACATAGCAGGACACATTCAGTTTTTCAGGTCTTCTCTCTATATACTTCAAGTCTCTCCCTATATTATACTATAATATAATAATAATGTAATTACTGTTTTGCTAAGCACTTACTATGTGCCAGTTACTGTACCTAGCGCTGGTGGATATAAGCAAATTGGGTCCCTGTCCCACATGGTGCTCACAGCTTAATCCCCATTTTACAGATGAGGTAACTGATGCCCAGAGAAGTGAAGTGACTTGCCCAAGGTCATGCAGACAGTGAAGGAGTCATATTAGAACTTATGTCCTTCTGACTTCTAGGCCCACACTCTATCCACTACTCCATGCTTGTTCCCAGGGTTCAAGCTTGCTAGGCACAAGATAAAAGCTGCTCCCACACACTCTTAGACTACCGTCAAACGGCAGGGACTGTCTCTATCTGTTGCCGACTTGTTCATTCCAAGCGCTTAGTACAGTGCTCTGCACATAGTAAACACTCAATAAATACTATTGAATGAATAAACCATTACCACCGAGAAAAGCACCACTTAACCGCTGCCTTCTCTCCTGCTAAGGGTTCCTGCTCTTGGCTTACTCCCACATGCTCTCAAATTCCTCCATCAACATGAGACTTCCAGCCCATTTTGACTATGTGTTTGTGTTATGCTGTACCGTTTCATCGCTCCTCTTGTATCTGTCACCAGTCTCTTCTCTCCAATTAAATTTTAAGCTTGTGAGCCCCACAAGAGACAGGGATCAAGCTTAATTCTCACCTGAATATTTTCTCCCAGTTAATACAGTGCTCTGCACATAGTAAGTGCTCATTGTTATTAGCACTTATTCACTTATTCACCTATTCATCTTTGCATTCTTTATCCACCCATATCTAATTATTCTGTGTTTGTTTTCCCCACTAGATTACAAATTTCTTGAGGGCAGAGATCATGCCTATTGAGATAATCAGACTATGTATGATGGGAGAAGTTGAAGCTTTGCTTACTATTCTCAGGTTTAGAGCTACATTGATTATCCATGTAGAGTAAGTACCTTGTAAATTCACTAATATTTTACCACATTCTTTTTTCTTTGAAGGTGACACTACTGCCTATGCAAATATAATATGTATACATTGCTCATGACTGAGAACCAAATAGCAGTTTTGAGGCAGTTATAGTCAATACAAGCACCAGATACACCAACAGGGCTTAACTCCTTAAAAACAATCTAAGTAACTTTTACTATTTAACTTAATTTAAATTTAACAATTTAAATCTACCTGCTGAGTAGAAGCAGATTTAGTTCTGAAGATAAAAGCCATGCTAATTATTGTATTTTTTAAAATTCATCATTAACTCTAATTTCAAGCACATTTCATAAGTTTACTAGTGAACTTTTGGTTCATCCTTCAGAACAGAAAGCTTCGATGGAGTTATCTCCACTGGAAAAACTCATTTGGCTCCTGAATCGAGCATCAGTCTAAAAAAATCATGCACCATGGTCAACGGAATGGGGAATCAATAGTAGTCTTGCTAGCAAAGAGGCAAATCCAGGGACTGGAATCCCAGTCCCAGCCTTATTTTAGTTTACACCCTTTAGACAAATGGCATGTTCTTGGCTTCAGTCCAGAGATCTTGGACATAGGGATGAACTTTCCCACTAGTGCACTCAGGGACATGGGGATTTCTTATGAATCAGTCAGATAGAGGCCTAGCAGAGTATTTTCTGAATGGTGTTAACAAATGTGTTCTGCCCACGCTGAGAAATATTCTTTAATGCTTTATCAGACAGCAACTGTGGGCTGTAGCAACACAACAGGATGCATCTTTTATAATTTAGTTCGAATGGATTTTTGACCCATGAATCAATGAACCAGTTGCAGTCTGAGTAATATTTGCTTCCTGAAAGGCTGAATGATATCAACAAGGTCACAGTTTACTGTCATTTTTTAATAAGGAAAAAACAACTTACTCAAGGGGCATTTAACATATTTTGACAAGGTGACCCACAATTATCCATTAGCATCGTATTTGTCTAAGCCCCTCTGCATTGATATGCAAGGACCATGTAATAGTTCATTGACGGCCCACTTGGGGGTGGGAAACTAAGCAAGTGAGTTCTTCCCAAGGTCTTTCACAGCCAGACTGCATCTAACTATTGCTGTATTGATTAAACATTTGGATAGTTAGTTAATCATCACAGCGAATCCCTTTTAACCTGCAGAGATCTGTATAGGAAAAAAGTCTGTTGAAGTCATGAGGATGCCTCTTTTATTTTCACATTTAACAGAGTTAAGTATATCTTTTCAGACAACAAATGGAACAGTGAAGGGCTGAATGTATTCCCTGATGTGAATTATCAACGGTCTTGGGCATCATCTAATTTGGATAAGTTAAAGGGCTCCATCTTTCAAGGTTGTCAGTCCGAAAACGTCAAGATGCAGGCTTGCAATCGAGTACTCCATCAGTAGCATTTATTGAGCATATCCTATTTACAGAGCACTGTTCTAAGCAAATGTGGAGTACACAAGAATTAGTAGACATGATGCTGCCCTCAAGGTGCCTAATGGTATATGCTCTCAGTTGATCTTTGGGGAGATGAAGATCATGACACAAAAAGGATTGCATTCAGATTATGAAGGCAGATGATAGTAATTCCAATAGTTATGGTAAATCTATGTAAGGAAAGAATTTTAATGGAATGAAGATTAGTGTTGTGTTTACTGTGTCTCTACCAGAATCAGGAGACATCCATGTAGAAACATTCTGTAGTTATGGAGAGATGCAAGCCTACCCCAACAACTAATTTGAGGGCATAAATTATAAACTCCTTGAGAGCAGGGATGGATCTACTTTACTGATCTCTCAAGTGCTTAGCACAACACTTTGCACAGTGAATATCACTGGGGATATTTATACTCACTTTGTCAGATTAAAATTAGGTTCATGGAAATACAGTTTTAATTTGTAGATATGAACAAATATCTCAATAGATGTTATATGTTGAACTAAAATGAGAAACTCAAAAGGAGAAAAGGCAGAATAAATATTTTTAAAACATTGTAATGAATTCTCTCTCCACTATTTCAGTATACTCTCCCTTATATGTATGTTGATTTATTACTTAAACATGAATATGTCTGAACATGTTTATTTCCAATGCTTGCTATCTGATATCTTTCCACTAGCTGCAGTGACATGAAACCTGTGAGTACTTAATTAACATTTGATAATGATTACAAGATATCAAATTACCCAGATCGTCCTATGTTGCTCCCTAAATTTCATTATCAAACATTTATTAAGCTGCCACATGCAAGTGATGCTGCGGGTGCTTAATTTATCCTCATAGATACTCGAAACAATTTTTCTAAAAAAAATGCAATTAGTCAGGTGCATGCCAGCTGTAAGTCATTCTTGCTAGGGCTACATTCTTTCATAAGCCAGGACATATATCGTCACTCTTTATATCGGTGTCAAGCTGCAAGCTTAAATAGGGGCGGGAAAGGATTCCAACTCGATGATTGGCTATTATCACTTTAAAATAAATGGGTAGTTACCTCCAGAGCTCTCTACTCTTTAGAAATGGTCATTTGACTATACTTGTATTTTTCTCTATATATATTGCAAAGAGATTTGAGACACTTCTTCAAAAGGACACCAGGTTTAAGTGAACAATATAGTAAAAAAAATTGTGGAATTTTTAAATATCATAAAACTGGGGTGTGAGCGATCTATTGTATCTAATATACCTTGGTATCTTGACTGTAAATGATGATTATGAAAAGGAGGAGGAGGAAGATAGTAATATTCATTAAGTGTTTACTATGTTCCAAACTCTAACGAAGGCTGGGCAGACAAGAAAAATCAAATCAGGCACTGTTCCATCCGACATGGGCTCAGAATCTAATATATAATGAGAGTGAGGTTTTTATCCATTTTACAGATGAGGGAACTGAGGCCCAGATAAATTAAGTGACTTGCCTAATGTCATAAAGCCTGAAAGTTTGGGAGCCAGGACTAGAGGCTGGATTCCCCGGCCTGTGCTCTTTCCACTAGACAACATTGCCTATATAAAAACTGGAAAATGGGTTTTCTTTGTAAAGTTACTGTATTCAATGGTGGCTTAGTGGATAGAGCATGGGCCTGGGAGTCAGAGGGACCTGGTTTCTAATCCCAGATCTGCCACTTTACTGTGTTGACTTTGGGCAAGTCACTTCATTTCTGTGCCTCAGTAACCTAATCTGTAAAATGGGGATAAAGACTGTGAGCCCCATGTGGGACATGGACTACCCCAGTGCTTAGTACAGTGCCTCGCACATAGTAAGCACTTAAATACCATAAAGAAAAAAAATGTGAGGCATCTTTATCCATCCACTCACTCACTGTCCTTTGTACCCCATTCATTCATTCAATCATATTTATTGAGCACTTACCATAGTAATAATAATGATGATGGTATTGATAAGCACTTACTATGTGCCAAACACTGTTCTAATTGCTGGGGTAGATACAAGGTAATCAGATTGTCCAATGTGGAGCTCACAGTCTTAATCTTCATTTTACAGACAAAATGAGGCACAGAAAAGTTAAATGATTTGCCCAAAGTCAGCTAAGTGGTTGAGCTGGGATTAAAACCCATGACCTCTGACGCCATAGCCCATGCTGCTGCACTAAACACTTAGTAGCAGGAACAAGACTAGCTGAGGAGAAAGTTTGATTGGTACCATGAAATATCCATTTTATAAACAAATCCTTCCTGCCAGTTCTTGTTTCTGAACCAAGAGTTCAGTAAGTACTCCTAAGTGATAACTGAACTGATGCTCATCCATTGTTTTCAATGGGAGACTTCATTATCATCAACAGAACAAGCATGGGAGCTGAACTTTAAGACACTACTTTCCTTCGTATTTCTGGAGTCAGGATAAATGGTGCCTTGTGGTATAGTAGAAAATACATTAATTAATTAATTCATTCAAGCATATTTACTGAGAATTTACTGTGTGCAAAGCACCGTACTAAGTACTTGGGAGTGCATAATATAACAACAGACACATTCTCTGCCCACAGTGAGCTCACACTCTAGAGGGGGAGACAGACATCGATATAACATCGATATACATAAATGAGTAAATAAATCTGGGACCCACATGAAGCCTGGAGTTCCACAGCTAGGTAACCCTTTTAGGGATTTTTTGGGAGACTTCATGAAGATAACCAACTCCTCTGTATTTATTTTTAAGGAGAATTCACATGCCTTTTACCTTGATTGAATGCAGCACCAAGGAAACTGCCCATTTTGTTATGAGGCAAATTTGGTCAAGGTCATAGAGAGAAAGAACTGGAACTCCAGGCTTCGCACACAGTAAATGCTCGATAAATATGATTGAATGATTAATTAATATATTTTCTACTAGACCACAAGGCACCATTTATCCCATCTCCAGAAAAGTGAAGGAAAGTACTGTCTTAAAGTTCAGCTCCAATATTTGTAGCTCAGTAGAAGCTGCTCTAGAAACTGCCTCTGCCCTGTACACCCATGCCCACCTTGTTGAATTTTTGGACAAGATTGTTGGATACCAATTTTTTATGTACTTTAGGTAAGGGAAACGTCTTAATATGCTCATTATTCTTCATCATATCTATTGGCCCATCACACACAGTAAGCTTATTTAGAGTGTGATTTTCCAACAAGCATAGATTTTTATTTATGTTCAGTTTTGATGCTGCAGGACAATATCATATGCCGGAAAGAATGTATCACAGTAATCTTCCTTCAAATTGGCAATTTTTGGGATGATCACAGGCATGACACATTATCACCTCTGACTATAGCCACAGTAACTTCCTGTTAGGTCTTTGTAAGGATATTAATTGACATTCAGCATCAGGCTGCTACTTCTTTGTGTTACAGAATGAGATGTTATTTTTCCAGGCAAATAATGAATCTTCTACACATCAGTATTATATATTGTGCATTGTCGATCAGTGGTATTTGAGTGCTTATTGGGAGCAGGGATGGGTACCAAGCACTTGGGCGAATATAATACAATAGAGTGGGTAGTCACGTTCCCTGCCCAAATAGAGCTTACCCTCTAGAGAACAGTATGAATGGCAATACTACATCCTTCTAGATTGGTGCTTTAAACTGTTTCTTTGCAAAGTGAATCTTAGTTCTTGAAATTTGTCTTTGTAATGTCCCCTCGGTCTCTAACAAGTTATATCTTTCCCTGCTCTTCTACATTGGTTTCATCATCCTACTTTCTCCTCTTGGCCTCATGCCACTCTTTCCTGTCCTCTTCCTCCATTTAATTTCCTCATTTTTCCTCTCCCACTAAGATTCTCATAGTGGTGGCATGTATTTGGAAATCACAAATCAGTGATGCCCATCTTTCTGTTTTACACTGCCTGGAGATGGTGCCTTTTTGTATCAGAATATCCAGTTCTTTGGAAGATGATAAAAATGAAGGGTGTCCAAAGTGGAGCAGAGAATAAGGTGAAGGGAGCTGGGTCAAAGAGGAAGGAGACAGGTTTCCCGGTCCATCCACTCAGACTTCCTGAAATGAAAACACATTTTCTCTCTCTCCCTTTCTCTTTCTCCTTCCTTCCCTCCCTTTTTCTTTCCATCTGTCCACTTCTCTCTTTTTTCTTTCCCTCCTCTTTTTTCCTTCCTTTCTCCAATTGCAATTAGAAAAAAGTATATTTACTCCAACTTTCTCCTCCCTTTCTCCTGCCCCACTTCCTCCCCTTCCTATTCCTTTGACTAATTCTTCTTCTTCTTCTCACCCTTGTTCTTATCACTATCCAGTTACATTAATATGTATGTTTAAATTGCTTGATTGACTCTTTGCTCACCAACTGCTCAAATATTTCATTATTTTTTTTAGCTCTTCTGCACCAAAAGGTTTCTGAACCATAATTTAGTGATGAAATACTTTAAATTTGCTAATGATGTCAAATTGGAGGGTGGTAGCATCATCTATTACCTAATATGTGTAGAGCACTGTTCTAACCACCACGGAGAGTGGAATAGAGTAAGTATATACAGTCTTTAACCTCAGTGAGTTTACAGACTAGCAGAAAAGTGACTAACACCACAGACACATTTACTTAAGGGCAAGGTACCCTTGATAAAATGGAGAATTGGGCAGATTTAAATAGAAGTACATCGATAGGGATGAAAGACACAAAACCAAGATAGCGAATGCTGGCTATGTGCAAGTAGAACAAAATTCATTCTTTCAACTCCTTGAAGGGAGGTGTCAGGTTTCCTAGCTCTAGTGTACTTTTCCAAATGCTTACTGTAGGGCTCTACGCACAGTACACGATAAATAATTTTAATCCACAATATCATATAAGAAACAATAGTACTTAGAGCCCTTATTGAATGCAAACACTGTTCTAAGCACTTGGGAAAATCTAACAAAAGAAAACACACAAACATTCCTTGCTGATTCCCAATTAGAGCACAGATTAGTGCCAATTCTAGGCTAACTCAGATTCTCAGTGAGGCTCAGGAACAAAGCCTGCTCCACAAAAGATGTCCCCAGGGGCCCAAAGAGTGACTCCAAATGATTCCAAGTTGGCTACAGCCCTGACATCAAACAGATGTAATCATTTCAGCATACCTCTTGGCTCAGGTATGGGGTGGGAGGTCATCCAAAATGATTTCAGGTCTATTAGCATTGCAATAAGACTATACTGGCCAAAGCTTCTTTTAGACCCCAACTGTTGCGTAATTGCTGCCAATATACATTTTAAACTATCTTGGCACTAATTTACTCTGGCAAATGAACCACCACCTCTTAAATGATCCCCTGTACCTTCGTACTTTCCCCATGACAATATTCATTAAATTGTATTTACTGATCACTTACAGTGTGCAGAGTGCTGTACTAAGCGCTTGAGTACAATATAACAGTATATTTCTACCTAGTGGTTTCTAAAACAATCTCTCTTCCCCCTGAGTAACAATGCTCCATAATTCATCTCACATGTGACTAGCATCAATATAAGAGGGCCCTGTTGCAAGATCCAGATTGGCTAAGCGTAAGGATGGGATGTTCAGCTCAAAGCTTAGCTCCTTCAAAGTGCACTCTTTCATTCAATCATACTTATTGAGCAATTACTGTGTGCAGAGCACTGTACTAAATGCTTAGGAGATTACAATGCAACAATAAACAGACACATTCCCTGCCCACAGTGAGCTTGATCCTACCACTGCATCACTGGTAGCTGAGGCTACATGTAGTGATCACTTACAAGATCATCATGACAGAATCCCCAAGAATCTTAGGAAATGGTTCCTACTAGCTTCCTCGTCATTTAGAGGAGCTCCTGACTTTGCATTTGAGTACCATTTAGGGAAACCCAATAATTTTTTTGTTTTCTTTTGTTTTAATGGTATTTGTTCTCCCTGACTTCCCAGTCACTGTGGATGGCACTACCATCCTTCCCGTCTCACAGGCCCGCAACCTCGGGGTGGTCCTTGACTCAGCTCTCTCATTCACCCCACACATCCAATCCGTCACCAACTTCTGCCAGACTCACCTTCACAATATCATCAAGATCCACCTTTCCTCTCCATTCAAACTGCTATCATGCTGGTACAAGCTCTCATAATATCTGGACTGGATTACTGTGTCAGCCTCCTCTTGGATCTCCCTTCCTCCTCTCTCCCCAACCATTCTATTCTTTTTTCCGCTGCCCAGATCACCTTCCTACAGAAACGCTCAGGGCACGTCACTCCTCTCCTCAAAAATCTCCAGTGGTTGCCTATCAACCTTCACATGAAACAAAAATTCCTCACTCTTGGCTTCAAAGCTCTCCATCCCCTTGCCCCCTCCTACCTCACCTTCCTTCTTTTTACTGCCCACCCCGTACACGCCGATCCTGTGTCGCTCACCTCCTCACTGTCCCCAGTTCACGCCTATCCTGCCGTCGACCCCGG